>NC_142143.1:21066818-21218333 GCF_024610735.1 Ursus americanus | reverse complement strand
TCAACCATCCTCATTGCTATTACTCTACCAGGATCTCTGCAAAGCAGAGTGGCAACATTTATATCTTTTGAAGCTCCTCTACTCCCTTACTCCTCAGACCCATCCATATCACCAAGTCTCATGAGTCACCCTTGCAGTTCTATGTCCACAGCTGCCATGTTAAACCAGGCCTCAACACCACACAATGTATATTATTGCCACTGTCTCTGAACTCATTTCCCTTTTGGTACAGCTTCATTTCATTCTACGCACAACCATTAGAATAATCTTCAAACATCATTATCCTCGCATTATTCATGGTCCAAAAACTAAGTACCTTCCAAATGCCTTTTATTCAAAACAAAACTCTCAGTTTAGGCTTCAACTCACCAATTTCATCTACTTATTGCACCTTCCAGTCAACTCTATGCCAGTACTCTTTTCTAAGTTCATCTGCTTATTAATTCATCTTAACACTGAATTTGAGCATGACTTACTCCCCACCTCTTTTAAAGGCCAGTGAAGAAGCACTTCTAGAAGAAGTAACAATCTCCAAAAATCCACTCCTCCATAAAAGCAATAAAAATACTCACAAAAAAAATTATCAAAATCAACTTTTTCAGAACTCGGGAAATTAAAAACTTACAACAATCTATGCTGCAAATAAATCTGGAATTTATTCCAGAAAATGAATAGAATCTTTGTACAATGAGCATTGTGACATTTTAACTTATTCCATTCCTATTTCGCTTTCCCCAGTTCTAGAGTGAAAAAACTAGCAGTCTCATAATAATAGTAAATCTTAAAGCCAGCAGCCTAGAAGCCATTGGCAGAGAGGAGAGGGGAGCTGAATGGGTTCAAACCCGTACAAACATCCTCACATCCAAAGAGAATTCTTAAGATTGAACATGTTCAGCAGCCTCTCTGGAAAAGGCTAATTTAATTAATTGTAATTATAGAATTGTAAGGTTAATTGTAATCATAGAATACCTCCAAAATAACCAAAAAGAAAAGAATAAGAAACATGAAGGGAATTAAAATGGTAAACTGAAAATATCTATTTAACACAAAGGAAGGCAGTAAATGAGGAAAAGAAAAACAAAAAAATGTGACATATAGAAAACAAATAGTAAAATGGCAGACATAAGTACTACTTTATTGGTAATTGCATTAAATGTAAATGGATTTAGTACTCCAAACAAAAGGCAGATATTAGCAGAATAGATTTTTAAAAAATAATCCAATTATATACTATCTACAAGAGACATACTTTATATTCAAGGACACTAACAGGTTTAAAGTAAAAAGTTGGAAAAAGATACACCATGCAAACAGTAAGCAAAAATGGCTATACAGTTGACCCTGAACAATATGGGGGTTAGGGAAACTGACCCCTTATGCAATCAAAAATCTGCATGTAATTTTGACTTACCCAAAATTTAACTACTAATCGTCTACTCTTGACCAAAAGTCTTACTAGTAATATAGTCAATTAACACATATTTTGTATGTTATATGTATCATACACTGTATTCTTACAACAAAGCAAGCTAGTGAAAATGTTAAAAAAAATCACAAAGAAAATACATTTACAGTATTGTATTGCAAAACAAAAAATCCATGTATAAGTGAAACCATGCAGTTCAAACCCATGTTGTTCAAGGGTCAACTGTACTAATATTGAACAAAAGAAACTTTCAGACAGAAATTGTTACTGGAGATTTTTTAAAAGGAACTTTTATACATTTGTAAAGATAAAATGGTCAATCTATCAGGAAGACACAACATATATAAACATATATACACCTAACAACAAAGCCCAAAACACATGAAGTAAACACTGATGGAATTGAAGGGAGAAATAAACAGTTCAATAATAATAGTTGGAGAATTCAATACTCCACTTTCAATAATGCATAGAAGAATTGTGCGGAAGATCAACAAGCAAATAAAAGACTTGAACAGCACCATAAACCAACTAGATCTAACAAACATCTATAGAACATTCTACCAAACACATTCTTCTCAAGTACTCATGGGACACTTTCCAGGATAGACTTTATGTTAGACCATAAAATAGTCTCCATAAATTTGAAAGGACTGAAATGATACAAAGTATGTTCTTGGACCATGAAAGAATGAAATTAGAAATCAATAAAGGAAGGAAATTGGAAAACTCACAGATATATGGGAGTTAAAAAACACATTCCTAAATAACAAGTGAGCCAAAGAATAAATCACAAGGGAAATTAGGAAATAGTTTCAGATAAGTGAGAAAAAAACTCACAACATCCCAAAATGCAGCTAAAGTAGTTCTTAGAAGGAAATTCATAGTTGTAAACTTGTAACAAAAAAAAGAATGATCTCAAATCAATAACATAATCTTCAAAATACAGAAACCAGAAAAAAAAAGTAAACCCAAAGCAGGCAGAAGTAATGAGATAACAAAGACTAGATGAAATGAAAATAGAGAATAGAAAAACAATAGAGAAAATCAATAAAACCAAAAGCTAGAACTTAGGGAAGATCAACAAAATTGACAATACTTTAGCTAGACTGACCAACATAAAAAAGGACTCAAATTACCAAAATCAGGACTGAAAGAGAAAAGAGCAGTATCAACCTCACAGAAATAAATAAGATTATATAAGAATAATATAAGAACTCTATTACAACAAATTAGATAACCTAGATGAAATGGACAAATCCGTAGAAAGATTCTAACTACCCTAACTGATTAAAGAAGAAATAGAAAATGTGAGTAGATCTATAGTAAAGAGATATAATTAGTAATTTTCAAAATTCCCATAAGTATAAGGCCAGTTCCAGATGGCTTTCATGGTGAATTCTACCAAACATTTAAAGAAGACTTAATACCAATCCTTCACAAACTCTTCTAAAATACATAAAAGGAGCAATCGGAAAAATGAAAAGGCAACCCATGGAATAGAAGAAAATATTTTCAAACCATACAACTGATAAAAGGTTAATATCCAAAATATACAAAAAAACTCCTACAACTCAGTAGCTGTGGCTCAGTTGGTTAACTGTCTGACTCTTGATTTTGACTCAGGTCATGAACTCAGGGCTGTGAGATTGAGCCTCGCCTGGGGCTCCGCGCCCTGCAGAGAATCTGTTTGGGATTCTCTCTCCCTCTCCCTCTGCCCTTCCTGCCCTCCCAAATAGATAAATCAATCTTAAAAAAAAAGAAAATGTGAGATATATAGCAAGAGATAGAGTTAAAAGATAAACTGACACATTTTAAACATTTTAAGAGTTTATTTGGGCAAAAATCAATTCTAACCAGCAAGCACCAAACCAGAAGTTGTTAAAAGTGCTCCACTTACAAAACTTGGGGAGACTTTTATAGAGAAGAGCAGAAGAAAATAAGGGAATTATTGATTAGCTATAGCTTAAAGTCTAGTTTGCTATTAGTCATTGGTTGTCCTTAGGTATCAATTTCATAACCTTGAGGCATTTATAGGCTTAGATTTTGGTTTGCTTACAAAGGTTGCCATGGCTTTAGAGCTATCGCAGTCTAATGGCCTCCTTGTTTAGTTAATTTAAATAAATATATATCATGGAATATTATTTAGCCATAAAAAAGAAAATTCTGCCATTTCCAACAACATGGGTAAATCTTGAGAGCATTATGCTAAGTGAAATTGGACAGAGAAAGACAAACACTGTATGATCTCACTTACATGCGGAATCTAAAAAAGCCAAAGTCATAGAAACAGAGTGTAGACTGGCATAACTGGGTGTTAAAGGAATCTAATGTATTATATAAACCTGATATGAGCAAAATGTGCTTTTCTCCCCCACACCATGAAAGGAAGAACTATTAGAGTGAAGTTTAGACACTAAGAATTATAACTGTATTCATACCAGAAAATAATATCTCTATATAAAATCACATAATTTATTGAAGAGAATAATTTTAGAACTCCCAAATGGTTTTGTGAAAGAATTTACTTTTCTTCCATAACACTTAGAATCTCTGAGCTGTTCTGATTGTCTCTGGAACAGTGACCTGAGTCTCATTCACGTATGCAACAGAATCACAGAATCATATTATCCAAAAATGCCCGATTTCCTTTCCGAAGGTCGTTTTTAATTGGGGGGAGAAAACCAGCCGCTACTCCTGTTCATGAATCTATAATAAACATTTTTTCAACAACTTACAATTTCAAGATTTATGGACACAGAGACATTTATTTTCCCAGCTACTCATGGAAAGTTTAGCTATATAAATGATAACTGAACTCAGCTTTAGCTTTATGATAAAAAAATATTTAAAAATTCAGTAAGAATCTCTGTGAAATAACTAAGAAGTTATTCTTAGAGCTCAGATACTATAAATGGATTCCTTTAAAAAATCTGTATTATGTGCCTGAGGCTGAATTTTAAAAATTAAAAGGGTAAAACTATCAAAAACTAAGAACATGGGACTAATAGTCACAGAGTTAAATACTATCACTGGTAATATAAAAGCAAACTTATTGCCAAATTCCCCCACCTAGATAGTATGGTCTTCAATAGTTCACTAATAGAAAAGAATATGAAAAGCAGTAACTCCACCAAGAAAAAGCATGGCATTGATAGGATAAATTCATCACTGAACTGTATTTCCAAGAGCAGTTATAATGTATAGGCTCAGTCCCAAGAAAACTGCAAAAGATGGAGTTAATTAGTCAAAAGTATTATATTGGTGATTATTCCTCAGTTTATTTCTGTAGATGTGTGTATATGTGAATAATTAAAAACTGGCTAATGGTGACTGCAGTGGACATGGAAGTCAGGTCAAAAAAACTCAGGGTTCCCCTTTCTCACTGTTGGTGGGAATGCAAGCTGGTACAGCCACTCTGGAAAACAGTATGGATGTTCCTCAAGACGTTAAAAATAGAGCTACCCTGCGATGCAGAAATTGCACTACTAAGTATTTACCCCAAAGGTGCAGATGTAGTGAAAAAAGGAGCACATACACCCCAATATTCATAGCAGCAATGTCCACAATAGCCAAACTGTGGAAGGAGCCGAAATGTCCTTCAACAGATGAATGGATAAAGAAGATATGGTTCATATACACAATGGGATGTTATTCAGCCATCAAAAAGGATGAATATCTACCATTTGCATCAACATGGCTGGAACTGGAGGGTATTATGCTAAGTGAAATAATTAAAGTAGAGAAAGACAATTATCATACGGTTTCAGTCATATGTGGAATATAAGGAATAGTGCAGAGAACCATAGAGGAAGAGAGGGAAAACTGAATGGGAAGAAATCAGAAAGCGAGACAAAACATGAAAGACTCTGGACTCTGGGAAACAAACAGGGTTACAGAAGGGAGGGGGGGATGGGGTAACTGGGTGATGGGTATTAAGGAGGGCAGGTGTGGTGATGAGTACTGGGTGTTATACGCAACTAATGAATCATTGAACACTACGTCAAAAACTAATTATGTACTATATGTTGGCTAATTGAACATAAAAAAGAAGTCTCTGGGCATGAATTTACTTTTTCCTGACAAGCTAAAGGCATATGCCAATCTCTTGGTAGAAAAAAGGAAGACCATGATGGGACACCAAAGCTAACAACATATACTAAAATTAAATTATTAGTCTAATAAGCACAGGGGGAGCCTGTGGCATTAGCAAGACCAAGATCAAATGACATAAAAAGAAAAGTAAAATCAGAATTTCAATGGAAAGCAAGATTTGGAAATTGAATTTGAAGGTGCTATTATGTTTAAAAAAGAAAAAAAAAGAAGAAAAGAAAAGGAAAGAAAAGAAAAGAAAAAGGAATGACTATGAAATTCAAGATGGTATGAGAAAGAAAAAAAAAAAAGGCAAATTGTTCCACTATACATTTTGTGTTTAAATTGTACCACCCACTGCATGGTAGTATCTGAATAGATGTGGATAATATGTGAATGACATATACTTTGTTGCCATGAACAAAACTGTATCAATAAATTATACCAGTTATCAATAATTTCAATTCTCTCCCCTTAATCAGTAATAATTAATCTCTTAAGTTTTTTATTCCAATGTGTCCTAGATCTTCACATCCATTTTCTGGAGGAGGTTTTGAAGTCCAATAGTCCTGGATCCAAATCCTGTTTACTGTACTTTATCATGTGTGGCAAGTCACGAATGCTCTGTGAGCTCCTTTTCTTCATTTATAAAATGCAGATGATAATATCTTTCCATAAGGTTGTTTTGAAAATGAAATAAAATATCCTGTGTAAAAGATCTAACACCACTCCTGAACATGATATGGCTTCTTTTTAGGAACACTCCATTACCACTGCCTATGAGCTACACTAAGCATTTCATGACAAGAGACCCTGGAATATAAGGAGTCTACAAGCACCCACATATTTAGTTAGTCGTGATGAGAAACTAAGTAACACGAGTAATTGTTCCCAACCCTGGCTGTGAGTCTGGAACGTCAAGGAAGCTTTTAAAAACCATTGAGTTCTGAGCCCCTCCTATTCCCTATCCCCACTGAATTCTAATTCAGTAGCTCTGGGGTGAGGTGGAACCTGAGCATCTGTATTTTTGGAAAACTTCACATCTCATTTTGATGCATTATGGGTGCATGCTGGTAACCTTTCTACTGCATGAAGTCTTTTATAGTTTTCAAACATACTCTTTAAAAAAATCCTCTATTTTCTTCCTCAGGCTGAAAAAGCCTGCTATTTTAACCCTTCCTCTGTAAAATACTTTCTAATTATTTGTTTATTCTTGTAGCTCTCTTTTGAGCCTTAGCTAAATTATCTGTCTCTTTGGTTATGTGGCTCCATTTATCATCAAGTGAACTTACTGGAAGTGAGAGGGAAGGTTACTGTAATTCACAGAGCCATTGATGTACTCCCAAGATACTGTTAATTCCAAAGGATATTTTAATTATTTGATCCTTTCTTCTTGGAAAGACAAAAGTAGCCCACTCTAGGCACCTGTGGACTAACTATTGCTACATCTGAAAAAACAACTGGACGCCTTGTTTTTCTTTTCTCTCTCCCAATTTAAAGCATTATATCACATACCTAAGTTCTGATGGGATATAGCAAATGTATTAAACATTCACCCAACATTTATCAATTCCTTATTTCATAAGAGACTAAAGCAAGCCCAGAACTTTTCCTTTTTTTTTTTTATTTCTTGAATTTTTCCCTTAAGGATATAAACAACCTAAAAAGAGAATTGAAATACAGGAATATTCCTTTGAATTATTCAAGCCTTTCTTTCACCATGCCACTTGGTGTGTACCTTGTGAGTTCGGATGGGTTTTGGTTGCTGGTTTAGGTGATTTTACTATTTGGGAGCAAAGGGATAAATGGACCATTGAAAGCTGTTTGCTGTTTGATGACAGAACTAAACCTAAGGCAGGTATTCTTGCATCTGAGTTGTCCATTTGCTTTCTAGCTCCTTTGTTTTAGGCAAATCACCTAACCACTACACATCATTTTCTTAATCACTAAACTTTGTATAATAACACATACATCAAAGGAGTCTTGCAAGGGTTATATGAGATAACACATGAGAAATGCCTGGTACTGTTCAGTCATCCATTCTGCCTTTTCTTTTATTTTGATATAAAATACAAGGTCTTACCTTAAGAAGTTTATATTTCTACCCAGGAGATATGACCCAATGCCCATTTCATAAAAAAAGAACCAGGAAGAACTTAAACACCAGTGACTGTGTATGATCACAAGGCACCAGACCGAGGCGGAAACTGGGGGTTGGAGTTCCCTTTTCTAATCCGCTCAAAGCTCTACATGGGACAATGGGAAACTCTGAAAGTATTCTATTCCTTAGGGTATAGAAAATGAGCTACTCTATTGAGTGGCAAAATGCCTTTGATATTCAACATACTAACACTTCACTCTTAAATTTGTATTGAACTGAACCAAGTATTACTAAATAAATGAATTATCCTCAAGTCCCATGTACATAAAAAAATCTATTAAAAATACATTGTTCAAATATTCTAAAATATCAAGTACTTTTTTCTTTTTCACTTAACATTTATATCACTCAGAATCCACATTCCAGAAAAGCAGGCCTTAAAAGTAGATGGTATAAGAGGTTACTCTATATATATTATAGTGGATACCTTCATGCAAAATAAATTAAGGAATTGCAAATTGCAAAAATGTTTGTAGGAGAGTTTGGGTTTGTTTTTAAGTTATGATTTCATGTCCTTCTCTGATGTTCTCCTATGCTGCAAAGAACTAAAACAAAAATCATAGTTACATAATATGAATTATAAACCTGTAACAGCAACAAAGTTTGCCTTAAATAATCAAATAAAAATATCAGACTCAATATACTGCCCATTGCAGAACAATATTGAATTTCTGTTGTTTAGCTAAAACAATTCACTTAACTCTCCCTAATTTTTGCTCTTTCTTCTAAAAGGTAAGCATGAAATATATAAAAGCATATCATCAGAATTTGTTCCACTGACTGGCTAAATAACTTCTAGAAATTTTGCATTCACCCTCTAGCTGAAGAGGTCAGTATCTCCTTGGCATGGAATGCCAAGTCCATATTGGAAGGTTCTCCACCAAATGACCCTTGTCTTTCTCTCGCATCATTTTTAAATCATTTTGCTTTCTAATCCCCAACAGTTTAGCACATTAGATGCTCAAAAAATATCTGTGGAAATAAAGGAAGAGAGGGAGAGTCAGGGCTATGAATGTGTTTCTTAGGGACAATAGGAACCCCACGCCACTCTACAAAATACCCTTCCCATCTCTGATAAGTGTATGGAATTCTATCATGAAGGATGTATTCTTTTACATATACTTGGAAGATGAACTTTAGTAAAGCAATTTACTCATCAATTATCTACAAAGAAAAAAGTTCAGAGCCAAATAAGAGACACTAGTAGATATGTGAAGAGAAAAAGTAATGCACAAAAGGAGTATTCTGGGAAAGATATTGCTCTCTTCCTCTGTTCTTGCTAAACTTATTCCTTTGGGAGGGGCGCCTGGGTGGCACAGCGGTTAAGCATCTGCCTTCGGCTCAGGGCGTGATCCCGGCATTATGGGATCGAGCCCCACATCAGGCTCCTCTGCTGTGAGCCTGCTTCTTCCTCTCCCACTCCCTCTGCTTGTGTTCCCTCTCTCTCTGGCTGTCTCTGTCTCTGTCAAATAAATAAATAAAATCTTAAAAAAAAAAAAAACTTATTCCTTTGGTCAGCTATTCGACAATTATTAGCTACCATATAAACTAGGGATACAGACATCTGATTATTAGAAGTTAGAAAGATACTCATTCTACAAAAATTACTGGATTCCTACTATATGCCAGGTGCATCAGTGTAGGGAACAAGATTGTAAACACTAAATAAGTAATTCCAACTCATGAATGTAATAATGGAGAACTGGCATGAGAACATAGAGATAATAGTGGGAAAGTGGAGGTGGATGTGGAGCTTAGAAAAAATCGTTAATAGGTAGCGATTTCCCTATATCTTTTTTACCAGATATTGTTCATAACTGTATCATGTCTATCAACTTAAATCCTTCAATCCTTGCTTAAAATGCTCTCCATCCCCAACTGACCATTTCTTTCTCTCCTTTTGCCCCATTAGTAACTTTTCAGTTTACACAATAGCTTATAAGATTGTCCATGTTCAAACCAAGTGATACAATATATAAAATAAAAATATGTAGAAATAAGTTTTAGACATATAAAATCTAGATTTACTAGCCATTTTAAGATGAAATTCTTAGTTAGAAAAAAATCATTCAATAAAAAGATACCATCACAGCACAGCTAAAGAGACTATCAACAAAACGAAAGGCAACCTGCTGAATGGGAGAAGAGATTTATAAATGATATATCTGTAAGGAGTTAATATCCAAAATATATAAAGAATGTATAGAACTTAACACCAAAAAACAAACTGTTTAAAAAATGGGCAGAGGACCTGAATAGACATTTCTCCAAAGAAAACATACAGATGGCCACAGACACCTGAGAAGATGCTCAACATCACTAATCATCAGGGAAGTGCAAATCAAAACCACAATGAGATATCACCTCACACCAATCAGAACAGCTATTATCACAAAGACAAGAAATAACAAGCATTGGCAAGGATGTGGAGAAAAGGCAATGTAAATTGGTGCAGACACTATAGAAAACAGTATGAAGTTTCCTTAAAAATTAAAAATAGAAATACCATATGATCCAGTAATTCTACTACTGGGTATTTGCCCAAAGAAAATAAAAAACACTAGTTCAAAAAGATATATGCATCCCTATGTTTATTGCAGGATCATTTATGCTAGCCAAGATTTGGAAGCAACCCTATATATATATATAAAATGAAATATCGCTAGGGCATAAGAATGAAATCTTGCCATTTGTAACAACATGGTTGGACCTAGAGGGTATTATGCTAAATGAAATAAGTCAGACAGAAAGACAAATACGATATGATTTCATTTACATGTGGAATCTAAGAAACAAAACAAATGAACAGACAGAAAAACAGAAATAGACTCATAAATACAGAGAATTGGTGGTTGTCAGAGGGGAGGGGTGTAGGGGGATGGGCAAATAGGTAAAGGGGATTAAGAGGTACAAACTTCCAATTATAAAATAAATAAGTCATAGGGATGAAAAGTACAGCATAGAGAATATCGTAAATAATATTGTAATATTGTAATTCTGATAGATGTAACTACAATGATTGTGGTGAACATTGTGTAATGTAGAGAATTGTTGAATCACTATGTTGCATACCTGAAACTAATATAACATTGCATGTCAACTATACTTTAATAATAATTATTTTTAAAAAACATACCATCACATAGTCGAATATGACTTTTTCAAGAAAAACTGTATGTCAATTTCAGCTATTTTTTTAGTGCAAAAATCATTATGTTAACAAATGCTTTTTGTAGAACTACTATCAGGAAGTGAAACAGAGCTAATTAACGTTGTTTTATAAAATATCCTGAAAACATAATTCATAGTTGTGTCTGTCTTTCAAACTAGACTATTTTCCTCAAGAATTTGAAATCTCTTTATCATTTATATAACTGATATAAAACTATTATGCGAGACAAAAGGTCTTTGCCATTGTTATTCTTGTTATATCCATAGCTATAAGAACAGGAAAGGTTTACAGTTAACTATACTAATTGCTTGGACAAAATAATTTGATTTTAGCAAATGACAGCCAGCAGGCAGAATTAACCATATCCTATTTGAAGAAGAACGACCTTCGAACTGGAGATAGAATATCATTTAATATAAAGAAGAAATTGGTACTCAAGACAGATCATAAAATAGACAGTATAAACCCACATAAATGGAGTCCAAGTCTCCAGCCCACATGTACTACATCTCAGGACACTAAAAGAACTTACATATACTGATTGTTGTGAATATCTTCCATAATTCTTCAGAAATCACAGTGAATACGATAGATAAAAGAAGACTAGAGATGAGCAAATTTTTATTACATTTTTTAAAATAGAGTTTGAAGCAAAGAGTAGGAAGTCTGAGATCAGTCCCTGCCAAAATTTGTTAAGTTAAGCAGATGGATTTTTGAGGTCTTAGTAAATAAACAGGTATCCATGAAAACCAATGGAATTTGCTTAATTGGGTTATGCTATGATACTTATTTCCTCTTTCCTGCCTCCCTTCATTCTTTCCTTTTTATCTTTTTTTATTTTTGTTACTCAAAAAGTGTTTGTCTGACACCTCTAAGGATACTTAACACAGAATGTTTGACAAAGCAAGATGCTTGCTAAACCAAGGTATCTGACAAAGAATTTTGCATACAAGGTGAAGAAATTGAGTTTAGTAATAGCAATTAAATAAAATTTGCCTGAAGAACATGCATTCACTAGTTAATGAAAGATAAAGGAGATCTCTAATGGTTTCTATGGTGCTCTGTTCATTAAGCTTCCTGTGTAACACTTCTTCTTCTTCTTCTTTTTTTTTAATAAAGACTTTATTTATTTGACAGAGAGAGAGACAGCCAGCGAGAGAGGGAACACAAGCAGGGGGAGTGGGAGAGGAAGAAGCAGGCTCCCAGCAGAGCAGGGAGCCCAACGTGGAGCTTGATCCCAGGACCCTGGGATCATGCCCTGAGCCGAAGGCAGATTCTTAATGAGGGAGCCACCCAGGCGCTCCCAACTTTTTTTTTTTTTTTTAAGATTTTATTTATTTATTTTACAGAGAGAGTGAGAGACAGAGACACGGCATGAGCAGTGGGGAGGAGGCGGAGGGAGAGGGAGAAACAGACTCCCTGCAAAGCAGGGAGCCTGACGCTGGGCTAGATCCCAGGACCCTGGGATCATGACCTGAGCCGAAGGCAGATGTTTCACCAACTGAGCGACCCAGGAGCCCCCCTGTGTAATGCTTCTTTTAGTGTTTTGATGAAATTATAGGAATCATAGACATACTGGTTATATAAAACAGTGGAAGGATTACTAGCACTTGCATGAGATCACCAGGGATACTTGCTCAAAATCATACTCACAGCTGCTCCCCAGACTTACTTGGTAGGAAACTGTGTTTTCAACGAACAGTGTCTGTCATTAATTCTTTTGCACACTTAGGTCTGAGAATCCTCACCTTCCAGACATGTTCCCTACCTCCAGTCACTAACCCTATGTGTATAGGAACCCAACTCAAAAAACAAACATCAACAGAAAAGCACCTGTTACCCCATTCCCTCACCCCCTCCCTTCTGTAAGCCTCAATTTGTTCCACGTATGAGTGAATAACCAGATGATGGTATTATCATCCGGGGCACGTGTTAGGATGAGCACTGGGTGTTATACGCAACTAGTGAATCGTTGAACACTACTACCAAAACTGATGATATACTATATGCTGGTTAACGGAACATAATAAAAAAAGAGAGAAAAGGAAAGCATCTGTTAAAGAAGTACTAAAAGTTTTCAAAGATCCAGGGACTTTTCTTTGCCCTGTATTCACCTTTCATCTGGCTACTTAACCTCCTCTGCTGTGTTCCTTTATTTGATTATTACTTTAAGTGCTATGCCCTGATACATTATTTTTTGTTCAGAAGGCCCCTTCTGTCCTAAGGGCTATTTTTTTTGGCACACACACACACACACACACACACACACACACACACCCCCGACATTCTACTTCAAGCTCCACTAGACTCCAAAATACTCTAACCTGTGTGTCCCAGCCTCTCTGGGCATCTGACAATAGACATGGAAGCTGGTAATTGTGATACCGCCTTCAGTGGTGTAAACAGACACTTAAAACACCTTGATTTGGATTACTTTTATTCTCACCATTTCTACCCCCACCTCTATTACCATTCATTTCAGCCACATAAAATAATTTGCAGTTCTTCAAATGCATCATTATGTTCAACAATATCATATCTAATAAATTTTTCCTGAAAACTTTAATTCCCTTCTCTCTGCCCCTGTTTAATTTCTATCTGTGCTTCTTTGATCCCCCTGTCTCCATCAGAGCACTTTTCACACTGTACTATGATCTCCACTAATAGGTAAGCCCTGTAATGGCAGGAAACTATGTTTTTGAGTACCCCCATAACCTAGCACAGTGCCAGATTCCTAGGATATGCTTATTATGAGTTGGACGAATGAACGGACGGATGGATGGATGGATGGATGGATGGACGGATGGATGGATGGACGGATGGATGGATGCTGTAGGAACTCACCTCACAGGTGGGAGTGTCTGGAAAAGGCAGGATAGATTTCAGAAAAGTGATGGCATTTGAGATATGTCTTGGAGGGGTAGAGAAGCTTAAGTGGGAGGGCAGATACTCCTCCCCATCATGATGGCAAGTAACCTTTTTCAAACTACAAAAATCTTGGACCTGAATGATGATCTCAATATTTTCTGTCTCCTAGCCATTTTCCTACACTATCTTACTAAAATGAAAATCTGAGTATGTCTTGCCTCTTGTAAGTTGCAAGGTTATTCATAATCTGGCTACTACTTACCTCTTCTGATTCAGTAGTCAACTCTCCAACACCCCAGGAACACTGTATTCTAACCATATATTTACAGTTCCTGGCACTTGCCATGATTTTCTTTTATCTCTGGACATTTACACCATGAATACCCTTCCTCTTATTTTTCCTTGGAAAACTCCTAGTGTTCCTTCTGGACTGTTTCTATATCAGTTTCTATAGAATTCAGTTTTTACTTAGGGTATAACTAAGGCAGGTCACCTAGCATATACTCTCTCGGCACCCTGTATTTATCACAGTTATAATGAAATAACCATCTGTGAAATTCTTGTCTTCCAAAGAGATTACAAACTCCAAAGAGCAAGGCATCCGTCTTTTCCATGACTGCCCCTTCAACATCTATCATAGGGTCTAGCACATAAAAAGTGATCAATAAATATCTGTTGATCTAATGAACATATAAACATTAACGAATGAAGTTCTTTAATTCCAATTAGATCTTAAGCAAAATGAGGGCTCGTTCCATGTTTGTCTTATTCATCACTTTATTCCCATTGTCTAGCACAGTGTCTGGCACATAATAAAAGTCTCACTAAAGCGCTGCAAAGCAATGGATAAATGATGGATTGAATGAATATGACATCTCATTAGGGCCTGCCAATGCATTGCTAAATGCTCTATCATAAAAGATATTGTATTTTCCTAAAGTTATATTGTATCTGGAAAATGAGTTATAGAATAATGATCAAATATAAAAAAATCACATATATGAATAATAATATATCATAAAAACAAAGCTTCAAGAGCTGTAAACATTCATCATCTAAGTTTAAAGATATAAAAAATAGGCTCTGTGTCCAATAAACATATATATGTATTGTAGCCCCAATGTAAAAGACTTCATATAGCATATAAAATCAAACACTATTATAAATTTTTGCTAGCTAAAACAAATATTCTAGGTATGAAAATATTCAATAGAAATTTAACGAGAATTCATAGGGTTCATAAGCTCTTTCAAGAAAAATTAGGAGAGCCTGGGTGGCTGAGTTAGTTAAGCACTGGACTCTTGATTTCGGCTCAGGTCATGATCTCAGGGGTCATGGGATCCAGGCCTGTGTGGGCTCCATGCCCAGCAGGGGAATCTGCTTGAGATTCTCTCTCTTCCTCTCCCCCTCCCACTGACCCTTCCCCCACCTCTCTCTCTCTCTCTCTGTGTCAGATACATAAAAATCTTTAAAAAAATAAAAAGGAAAGATTAGGATCATCTTCATCACTAAACCAGTTCCTTAAAGTTGCTATTATTGAAATTATCCAAATATTTAAAGGTTTCATTAAGACCTTAGTTGAGAGGATTTGGAAGACTGGATTGACCATTATTTGATACTGTTATTAACCAGTGCTTTTTCCCTATGCCCTTCAAATTCCTTTGTAGTATATCAGGACTATTAGGTCAAGAGTTAGAAGGTAAATATTTTAGACTCTGCTGCAACTACTCTGCTGATATAACAGAAAAGCAGCCATCATTTATAATTGAATGGATGTGGCTGTGTTCCAACAAAACTTTATTTGAAAAAAAACCAGGAGTGGCAGAATTAGTCTGCAGATTATAGTTTGCAGACTGCTGTTTACAGTTGACCATTTTAACTGCCCAACATCCATTGCTGCTTTGTTTGGTAAAGGCACCCTGATTTTTATTTGGGAATACATCTCTCCTCCACTCCCAGCCCATGTACTTAGAGTGGAGTTGACTCCAGCCCTAGAGCTCCAAGGTCAGTCATGTAATCCAGGACAGATCAATTACAATATTTCTTTCCCTTAGCTGCAGTAATTGGTTCAAAGCTAAATAAGTAAATTACAGTTGTTCACTGTGTCTCAATCCTGGGATTTTTTTAACAATTGAGAAAGATAAACTCTTTTTTCTGGTGGAAATGTTAAGATAGGGTAACCCTGGAGATGCTGGTAGAACTATGTGAAAAGAACCATGTGCCTGTGAATAATACACAAAGGAAAACAAAGCCATAATATGGAGAGAGAGAGAGAAAGAGACCAAGTCTAGGTGGCCTCATCTGAGTCCCTAGATCCAGCTATACCTAAAGATACATCTAGGCCTGTGTGAACTGCAACAGAAAGAGACCCAAATTCAAATCCATAAATATCACAGAGCAGCCTTAAAGGAGAAAAGTAACTTGAATGAGAAGTCAATGAGATACTTTAAAAGGTGTAGTTATATTTTTGAAACAGTGAAGAGGGACTGGAAGAGTGAGGAAGGATAGGTAACCACAGATTGAATAGAAGGTAGGATTTTTTTTTTAAACCATCAAATGTTGAAGCAGTTTTCCCCCCATATTATTGTCCAAAGGTTATGTAATTATGGAATCAGCAACTAGTTCCACAAATGGGAGGGTAAGGGCAAAATATGGGCAGTAGAGGCATTAACTAAATCATCCTGGATGAACAAATAATAATATACATACTCTCCAAAAGTAGTGTTTGCCTGTAATCTACTAAAGGCTTTACATTAAGAGATAGGGCCCCTATTCAAGAACAGAGTTTACTGCTCTTTATTGCACTGACCCCATAATCCATGAAGGAAAAAAGGTCAGAACCGTAGAGGGGTAAGCATGTCAGGTCATTTTGATTCAAGATTGGCATTGTGTTCTTTGTTTTCATCTTGACTGAGACTCCTGCAAAGTGAGGTTTGAAGGCTTAGATTTTTAACTTAGGGCTGGTTTTGTACAATATTCTAGAACTTACTTTCTGCACATTAAAGCAATGCTTTTCTCAAATATTTGTTTTGGACTCTTCCCTCAACCAGGTAAGTAGATGACTGTTAGTACCCACCTAAGTACTTATGTATAAATAATCTGTTAAATGAATTGTGCAGAATTGATGTTATTATTTTCAGTTTGGGAGACTGAGGAGGAAAGGAAATGAGAACTAGCATTTGTTGAAAGCCTACAGGGTTATAGGCACTATATTAACTTAGTGATTTATAGCTATTTTCTTAGCCCTTAAACAACCAGCTCTTCATAAGGCAGACTTTATTATCCTTGCTTTCAAAAGAGAAATAGGTTCTGTAAGATAAGTAACCTGTTCAAATAACATAGTTAATAACAAAAGTCTAAGACCTTTTTATAATACTGAGATGCCTACCATCAGTGAAAACAAAGAGAAAATCTCAGTAGGTGGTTGAAGATAAACACTGTTGCTTAAGTTTTGAAATAAAAATCATATAGAGGGACTTAAGTTCAATAGTAATATCAAGAAGTGTAAAATAAAATCTCCATCCTTAGAGAACTTTAAATCTAATTTGAGAATTAAATGCAAGACTCAAGTTAACTGTTAAAAAGAAAGACAGCATACGATGTAAAGCTCAATTAAATTTTTCAGTAGTTCAGACAAGGAGGGAGCAATATAGGCCACAAAAATATTTAAAGAAAACACCTTATAAAAGTACTAAAAAAGAATTCAAAGCTGAGGCATATCTACCTAATTTGGTTGCTCCTACAGGCTAGAAGATGGCTTACTACATTGTTTCTGGAAAAGCGGTTGATCTCTAATTGACTGTGGAGGTACTATGAGTTCTGCTTGCTTATTTTTCTTGCTTCTGTGATATTACTTTTCAAAAATCTCCAAAAACCGTGAGCACTGTTTCAGTGGAATATCTGAACATGTTTGCTATAATACTGATTCTATAGACATGTTTTTCTTTTCACATAGTTACACATTCTCCTTCAAAGTAAAACACAGCTGTGAATTGTGTAAGACTGATGAATCACAGACCTGTACCTCTGAAACAAATACTATATTACATGTTAATAAAAATGTAAAACAGATTTCTGTGATTTCTTAAGAAAAAAAATTCCCCTAATCAGGTGCAGTTTCCTTAGAACCTTACCTAGATCCCATTTCTCTGCCTCCTTCTGACCTTTAAAATAAAGTCATTATATATCTTTTCCACCCATCATTTTATACTTTTACTGTATATTTGTACATAAATAATACAGCACTATACTGTTGTATGTGCTTTTAAAACTACATAAGTGGTGTCATAATGAATTTACCATTCATTCTGTCACTTATTTTTGTTACTCAACATATTTGAAAAAAAAAATGTTCACTTTCTAGATAGAATAACCGAGGTTTACTGACTTATTACACTTATATAATTTACAATTTTCTAGGTATTGGTATTTCATCATTTATTCATCCAGTTCCCCAAAAATGGAAATTTGGATTGTTACAAGTTTGGGTTTGTTTGTTTGTTTTACTATTACAGTGCTGTAATTAAAGTTTCTCTAAAATTCATACCTACATGTGGAATTGCTGAGTTCACAAAATAATGCCAAAATGCACACACAGAAATATTTGCTGCAGTACTGTTTACAAAGCCAAAAATTGAGAACTGTCAAATTGCAGCCATTAATAGCAGAACAGACATATGCATTTTAATATATGTATGCAATGTAATTAAAGAGAATAGAATAGATATATATGTACTGATACAAAAAGATGCCCCAAATCGACTTAGTGAAAAAAAATCAACTTACAAAACTATATCTAAAATTATCTCAATTTTATGCAAATAAATAATAAAATTCACAATATATATGTATATATATAAAAAGAAAACCAGAGGACAATTGAAGCAATCCATGTAGTGGTTATCCATGATATATAAGATGGATTGGCATTTTTCTCTATTTTCTATTTCTGTAGTGCTTGATATACATTATTTTAATCTACACCTGTAACCAGAATAAAAATATAAGCACAATTAATTCTTATCCTGACAATGGTATATTTTTATTATCTGACCACTCATATTCCTTACATGAATCACTTCTTGCACTAATTCCTAACTCATTTCTATTTTTAGCACAACCAACCAGAATCTATGCTTACCTAGATTATTGCAATCTCCTTCTTGCCATGACTTGAGTTTTCTCAAATTTAAAATTAATTACATTTCCCAATACTGCTTTTGCCAAGAACCCTTCTGATAGTACCACAGTATCTCTTTCAGGCTGGGCTCCTAATTACCTTCTAGATCAATTGTGGGATTTCAGGTAAAGAAAATATAATTGTAGAAGTTTAAAGAAGGTATGCAGCAAAACAGAAGAGTTGTATCTCCTGGAGAAATATATGTGGAAGCCCAATCAAGTTTCCTTAGGTTGGCATTTACTTGGGGGAATTAACTATTATCTAGTATCCAGACTCTAATTCTTGAAGAATCATAAAAATTAACCACCCTATTGTTTCAAAATTGATCAGAATGATAGGTACTGGTTCAAGCTAATAATGCTCAGAAAGAATTATACATATTCCATAAGTTGCTATTCACCAGGCACTCTGTGTAAGGAATTGAGCAAGTTATGATAAATAAGACAGATCAGCTAAAAGTCCAAAATCTCATCAGCTCTAAGTACAGAACCATATCATCTGAATCAGGTAGGGAATACCCAAGCTTCTGGGTGTAATCCATTAACTTAAACTCCTGGAGCACAATTCCCTTCCTCTATGGACCTGCGAAACTAAAGAGACAAGTTATCTTCACCCCATCCTCCCAACAAATAATGGTAGGATAGGTATAGGATAACAGCTATCAACATTGCAGTTCAAAAGGGTGGGGGGTGTTTGGGGGGTGGAATGTAAGGTAAAAAGGAGTCACTGTTGCAAAGCAGTTCTGAAATCCAGCGGACAAATGGGAGTTTCTTGATTAGGTTTCAGGTTTCTTGATTAGGTAAGTAATCCTCCTTGGCTTTCCCCTCCATTCTTTGAAGTCTCTGTCCTTCTTGGTTCAGATTCTGGGTCATGTTTCCTTTTTTATGAGAGGTAGCACATGTTTGTTGCCCCATAGTTTTATCAGTCTGATTCCTGCCAGTAGAATTTTGGGGATTCAACAGCCTCTTTTCCTTTTGTACTCTTTCTGTCCCTTTCAGACTAAGCTAGCAATATTCTTGCTGATATAAATTTCTAAAGATCTTTGTGAGTCTTCCATGGATTTCACAGGGATTTACTCCAGTAGAGAAAAGCCATATCCACAAATGTTTTCAAGATTATTCCTTTTCAGGGTGCCTGAATGGCTCAGTGGGTTAAGCGTCTGCCTTCAGCTCAGGTCATGATCCCAGGGTCTTGGGAACAAGCCCCAAATGAGGCTCCCTGATCAGCGGATCCCTCTCCCTCTCCTACTACCCCTGTTTGTGCTCTCTCTCTCTCTCTCTCGCGCTCACCTGCTCTCTCTCTCTCTCAAATAAATAAATAACACCTTAAAAAAAAAGATTATTCCTTTTCTATGTCTTAGCCTCCTGCAGAGATGGCTGAAAGACAGACAACGCCCTTAAGACTCTAGAGGTCCTCTGGTTTGATCTAAAAGATCAGTGAGGTACACCCTTAATCTCTTGAAAGAGGTCTTTGACTCAATGCTCTGACATTTTGATCTTTCTGTGGTTTTAGCAAAAACTTGTATGGTCACACACTCAGCTATTTCTCAATGCCATATTTTGGCAGCCATTTCTGAATTTTAGCATCTTTTGCCATCTGGAGAGGCTGAGAATTTTCAAAATCATTCAGTCCAAGTTCACTTTTGTTTAACGTTTCTTCCTTCAATTTATCTCTCTCTGCTTACATGTTATTATAAGCAACAAGAGGAAATCAGGCGGCATCTTTGAAACTTTGCTTGGACATCTCCTCAGCTATATATGCAAATTCATATTTCACAATATTTCATATATTATACAATTTCATTAATATTTCTGCCAGCACATAGCAAGGATCCCTCTTCCTCCAGTTTCTAATAACATTCTCCTCACTTCTGAGCACTTCAAGGCAGAGTTCTCAAAATCCAGGTTTCTTAAGAGTGTTCACAGTGATTCATGCTTTCTCTATTATGTGCCTCAATTTTTTTCCCAATAGGCTCTGTCTTGCCCAGTCCCAAAGCTACTCCTACATTTTAGGTATATGTTATAGCAGTGCACCAGTCACTTTATATGTATATATCCCTTTGAGTTAGGAAGAAAATTATTATGTCACTCTCCAGTTTCCAATCATGACATGCATATACATACATACGCAAACACATATCTACTTATAGATCATAAAGTTTTCCTTAAATACATTGTTATGGTTGTATGACTTTTCCAAGTGATGCTAAACAGCCATGGTTTAGCAGCAGAGAATGTCGGTAGTAGAACTGATCCAAAGAAAGAGGATAAAGAAGTTTCTAAAGGATTCTCAATATGAAGCAACAGAAGACATTCAGAAGAGGAAGAGAGGTCACCATCAGACACTCAGGATAGACAAAGGCATCAGGACCAAGAGGACGATACACTAAAGAGCAGCTAATCATTTTGAGGTCTTAGTGGAACAGAAACCTCAATAGGAAGGCTTTCCTAAGTAATTACTAGATGAACATAACTGCTCATTCCTACCCTTTAACTCATCAAGAAATGGTAATAGACAAACCTTCTAGGAAAGAGCTTATCAACTGAGACTACCCTTAATTTGGAAAAGGCAACCTGAGGCACACACACCCTAGCCCCCCACCTCGTTCAGGTGTGGTTCTCAGACTTGACAACAAGAACAACCTATTTTATATAGACCAAGGTCCATAGGTTAAATGAAATGACAGTCCTGTTGCATCAGTTTCCTATTGCTGCTGTGACAACTTACCACAATTTATTGGCTTTAAAAAACACAAATTTATTATTTAGAGTTCTAAAAGTCAGAAGTCTCACTGGATTAAATTCAAGTGTCATTAGTGCTGCATTCCTTCTGCAGGCTCCAGAAGAATCTATTGTCTTGCCTTTCCAGCTTCTAAAAGTGAACTGCACTCCTTGGCTCATGGTCCCTTCTTCTACCTTCAAAACCAACAGCATAGCATTCTCAAATCTCTCTCATATTCTGATATTCCTATCTCCATCTTATAAGAATATTTGTGATTACATTGGGCCCACCTAGATAACTGAGGATTTTCCCATCTCAGAAGCCTTAGCTTAATCATCTCTACAAATCCCCTTTTGTCATGTAAGGTAATATTTCACAGGTTTTGAGAGTTAAGATATGGACATCTTTGAGGGCCATTATTCTATTTACCATAACTTTCTTCTTTTTTTTTTTTAAGATTTTATTTATTTATTTGACACAGAGGGAGAGACAGCCAGGGAGAGAGGGAACACAAGCAGGGGGAGTGGAAGAGGAAGAAGCAGGCTGCCAGCGGAGGAGCCTGATATGGGGCTCGATCCCAGGACTCTGGGACAATGCCCCGAGCCGAAGGCAGACGCCTAACAACTGCGCCACCCAGGCGCCCCTATTTACCATAACTTTCTAAGCCTTTCTATTATTCAAACTCACTCAGTTCATTCGGCTACTGACAAAATGTTCAGTACTGTATTAGTGAGTTTGTTTATAAAGTTTTATTTGCAATATATTTCTACAGATTCTGATATTCTTTAAGAAAATTAGTAGAGGGATAGTACTTAACAAATATGGTTAGCTAACAGAAAGTATTAAGAACCATCATGTTCTTAAGGAGTTGCCTCAAAGCATTCACAAAGCACCTAATCTATTCATATAATTGTCATTTAAAGTAAGGGAATTATCTTGATGAGCACCGAGTAATATACAGAATTGTTGAATCACTACACTATATTGTACACCTGAAACCATATAACACTGTATGTTAACTACACTGGAATTGAAAGAAAAAAAAAAAGCAGGGAGAGGGGAAGACTACACATTTATACTTTCATATTTTTAAAAATTATTACTTATTATTAAACAAGCAAATGTCTTCAGCAGAAAAATAAATAAATAAGGTAAGGGAAAGGTAGATATCATTACAGTCATTTTCAAGTAAGAAAACCAAATCATACAGTGGGTTAAGTGTCTTTCCCTAGATCATTCAGGGAGGAATACTGGAGGATTCATGAATAGAACTCAGCTTCTCCTATTCCCATTCAGTAGCTTGAAAGGCTAGGAATAAAGGTTACAGTGATTCATACTGATTATCTAGTGTCTCTTCTCCAAAGCAGCACAAATCGAAAAGAAAAATCATCACAGAGACATTAAGATTAAGTCTTTGGTTAGTTTTTGGGAGGGTTTTATTTGTTTGTTATCTCCTGGTTTCAATAAAGCTCTAAAGAAGTACAGGGAAAAAGTTCCAACCTGTTCAGGAAATCTACTCAACCTTGAGTTGTTTCACTTGAATTTCAAATAGATTTGGAAGGTCTTAAATAAACATGACTTTAAACTTTAAAAACATACATTGCTAACCTAACTGGTAGATAAAAGCAAAAACTAAAGGAATAATGGATGTGCTGTCTGGGGGCTTTAATTATAGGTACACCGACAGAGTAGTACAGCTGGCAGCTGTGCTGCCTGGTGGAAAGAGCTGGGAGTCAGAATTTGGTTGAAATCTCAATTCTTCCAAGTCTACCAGCTGTGTAACCTTGGAGAGGCTACCTCTCCTCTCAAATTACTTATCTTGAAAATAATAACTATCTTACAGGGTTGATGTAAAGATTAAAGTTGATGTAAAGATACTGTATGTAAAATACCTGGTATATATAAGCATTTAATAACTTCCTACTTAGGAAAAACCTAAAATATGGTAACAGATTTTCCTGCTAAAAAATATTTGGAGTGGATGCTCTGATGTGCTGCCCAGATTCCACTTCAGGGAGGAAGGATCTATTCTCCAAGCTGTTGAGTGTCGCTGATGGAAAGCTATTTGTTGTTAGCCCCTATGGGGACTGCCTTGGCTGAAGAGAGCCTTCTCACCCACTGTCCACCCCATTCCAGGGTGACTAGCCTCTGGTGACTAACTGATCAAAAGGTCCATCATCCCTGATTAGAATTTTCTAGAGGGTTGGCTGAGGTCTCTGTTAAGACAGATTACCATCTCAACTTCTCCCTCTACCCAATCCTGCCTCCTTTCTTTCATTTCCCTTCCACAGGTGCTGATCTCAACAGTACTCTGTATAAGCCTCCCATAAACTAGTCATTGTTGGGAGTTGGTTTCCCAGGGAACCCCATCCAGCAACAATGTTGCAAGGTGTGTTGCTCAACCTCTCATAAGGACATTGCCATCATCATTCTCCGTTAGGACACAAATACGCATGACACACACACCCATTGTTAGATTGCTCTTGCAGGGATTACAAAGTAAGGATTCTTAAACCTTGAACATTACTTCTGTTGTTGTTTACCAAGGAGCCAGAAATGGATTAAGCCCTCTGCCCCAGATCTATTTTCCCCTTTCTGAATATCTTTCACTCACCTGATCATGTAAAGGTTCAACCTGTTCTATTAAAAGTTTTGCTTATCTCACAACTAAGAAAAATTTAATATGATTTGTATAGTGAATGATATTAATTAGTAATTATTAATATTATTGTCTGGGGTTTGCTTCAAAAAAAGAGAAAAGATAAATGAAACAAGATTGGCAAAATGTTGATCACTGATGAAGCTGGGTGATTTGTACATGAAAGTTCATTATTCTCTACTTTTGTATATGTTTGAATTTTTCAATAACAAAATTGAATATTAATATGCCTTCTAAAAGTACATGCATGTACATTATAAAAGTGCATATAATGCATAATACTTTAATGATCAATTTTTGATATAGGCTTAATAATATATCTAAATTCTTTCCTGCTAATGTTAGGCAAATAAATCTATCAAAATATGAAAAAAATCATATTTTTCAAAGCAGATAAAATAGAGCTTGTTAGGCATCTTGCCAAATAGTTCTCAAATTTATTTTTAAAAATTGCTGAGGCTTTCCTTAAAAGCAAACCACATACAGTATTGAGAACTAAATTTATATTTTAAGAGATTTTTAAGAAATTTACATTTCCTATTAAAGTACAATAAACAGCTCTTCTGTGCATTATACAGACTTTAAGATAATGAAGACTTTATAATGTAATAACAAACTATTGCAATTATAAAATCTCAACTTTCTAAGTGTCTTTTTAAAAACATAATGCATGAGTTATTATGATACATTTTTAAAAATCCAGCCTAACCACACCTTTCATCCTCCTCAACCCTTAAAAAAGACTTTAAAGACTCAACAACTGGTGCCACCTATGCTATTTAAATTTTGGTCAAGACAATTCTGTTCTATATTTATAATGATTAAAAGATAAGTTAAAATCACAATAAGAGAAAGTAGTGTCTGACTCAGGCATTCAGTCTGTATAAAGTGGTATTATTTCTAAGTCTCAAATAAACATTTGAGGATGTTGTGATGAGGAAACACAGAAGGGACCAAAAATATTACACAAGCATGTTTCCTATCTTTGTATACATTTGATGGTCTTTCTGAATTTTAAGGTCTCATTTATTTGAAGTAATTTGATCCAACATTGAGGAATACCATCACTCAGAAAATGATTTTTCTCTAAGAAACTTGATCATTTCAATAATTATAGAGCTTCCCTAAGGGCTTTCTATAGCTAGGTTATTATTGTATCCAAATATTCTTATATAAATAAGACTCGGTGGACCTGAAACAAAGAGAACGGAATGGAGCATTCTAAGGACAAACACATAAGTGGTGTGAATTAGGAGTTAGTCTAATAGCCTGTGAAAGCTGAATTTTCACAGCATTTTATCTAGCTCTCTGGACCACCCCCATATAAACAAACAAGCAAATAAAATCCAAATATGCATAATATTCATGTGGTGCCCAGTCCTTAGGGACCATGATGAATTTGAGAAGAATGTGGTGGGAAGTAAGATAGAGTGAGATGAGATGACGATCAGGAAAATTAGATTCTAATACTAGATTTGCCACTAACTAGCTCTGTGAACTGAGCACTTTAACCTCTCTGGATCTCAGTTTCTCTATCTGTAAAATAAAGGCCCCTACAGTTATTATATTCTAAGATTTAGGAATCAAGTATTATTTTTTTTAAAGATTTATTTATTTATTTATTTCAGAGAGAGAGAGAGAGAGAGAGAGCACAAGCTGAAGGGGCAGAGGGAGAGAGAATCTTAAGTAGACTCCATGCTGAGCACAGAGCCCTCAGGATTCCATCCCACCACCATGGTGGGATCACAACCTGACCTGAAACCAAGAGTGGGACGCTTAACTGACTGTGCCACCCAGGCATCCATATTATAGTTTCAATATTAATAAGCAATCATAAAAATTTTCAGCAATTGGATTAAAATAATCTTGAATAAAAATTAAATAAAAAATGTTAATGGAATCTTTCCAAAAGTTGAAAATAAATGCTACTTATTATATAAGAGTTTAAGTTTCCAAATATATTCTGTCTTCCATACTATATTTTTCTAAAATTTTCTGAAATGACCTGAGATTGACCTTATGCCAGGCAATTCAGTGGGCACTCTGCAAATTGGCTCTAAAGAAAACCTTGATAATTCAAATACATCACAGAGTTTTATAATTCAAATCAATTTTATAATTCTAATGTATAATTAAGTTAAATAGTTAAAGTCTCTCATGCTTAAAAATTTCAGTTTTAACCACAATGTACAAAGTTTGAAATGTTGCATTCTAGGTACTTGTAGGCTTATTCAACAAGGAAACTACCTCAGGCTAGTAAAATAAATATAAAATTTCATACTGTAATATGATTTTGAGGTAACATTAAATTGGTAAAATCTGGTGGTAAGACTATAAATCCCAGATAACTATAGATATATGTAATTATTTTTATATATTATAATAATTCCCATATCTGTAACAATAGGAATTATAGACTTGTATAAAACTTTAATTTATATAAATAATCACATTTTAATATATTAAATATATAATATGTATCATGCTTTAATTCTTATAGCATATTTTGAACATGCTATATTATTTAAGTCATGACAATGTAAATTAGGCATATTATCTCCACTCATTATTATAATCTCCATTTCACAGATAAGGTAATTGATCAGATAAAACTAAAGCAAATAGGTTGCCTTAAATAGACAGAGAGAACATGGTGCTAAGCAAATCAAGGCTACTTGTTAAAATTCAACATCTCTTCATGATAAAAACTTTCAACAAAGTAGGTTTAGAGGAAATAAACTTCAATATATTAAAGTACATACATGAAAAACCCATAACTAATATCATATTCAATTGTCTTCTTTCTCCTCCAGCACACCATTTCCCATATCAGTCTCAGTAAATAGCCATGTTTATTACTTCACTGAGAAAATAAAATAAAAAGAAAACCTCTTCAGAGCAAGCAAAATTATAAGGGTTAAAGAAGAGCACTACAGAATGATAAAGGGATCAATTCTCCAAAGAGACTTAACAATTTTTATTGTGTTTGCACCTAAAAATAGAAAGTCAAAATATATGAGGTAAAAACTGATAGAACTACAAAGAGAAATAGATGAATCCACTATTACATATGGAGACTTCACAATACTCTCTATCAAATATGGACAGATCCAGAAGGCAGAAAATCAGTAAGGAGACAGCTGAACTCAACAATACCATCAATCAACAGAATATACCAGACAACTACAAACAACTTCACACAACAACAAAAGCACATTTTTCTCAAGCTCACATGGGCATTCACCAAAATAGACCACATTCTAAGCCATAAACCACACTTTAACAAATTTAAGAGAATAAAAATCACAAATGTCTGCTCTCAGATCACAATGGCACTAAACTAGAAATCAATAACAGAAAAATATCTGGAAGATCTCCCAAATATTTGGAGATTAAACAACACACTTCTAAATAACATATAGATCAAAGAAGAAATCTTGAGACCTTTCAAAATACTTTGAACTAAATGTAAATGAAAATGCAACTTATCAAAATTTGTACGTTTCAGTGAAAGCAGTGGGTAAATTATACCATTGACTGCACACATTAGAAAAGAAGAAAGATCTAAAATCATCTAAGCTTCCATCTTAGAAAACCAGAAAAAGATGAGCAAGTTAAAGTTAAAGTAAGCAAAAGAAAAGATATAATAAAGATTGGAGCAGAAATCAATGGATATTAAAATAGGAAATAAAAAAATAGGAAATCAATATAAAACTCAACAAAATTAAAAGTTGTCTCTTCAAAAAAAATCAATAAAACTGATAGCTTCTGCCGAGGTTAACAAATTTTTAAAAAAAACGACAATAATTACTAATATCATATATGGAAGGTGACATCACTACAGATCCCATGAACATTAAAAGGATAAACAAGGAATACTATGAACAACTCTCTGTCCACAAATTTGATAACCTAGATAAAATGGGCAAATTCTTCAAAAGACACAACTAGACAAAACTCACAAAAGAAGAAATAGACAATTGGAACAGGCATACCTATTAAAGAAATTGAATTGATAACAGTCTTCCAAAATGGAAAGGACTAGGCTCAAATAGGTTCATTGGTGAATTCTCCCAAATATTTAGGAAAATATCATACCAATTTTCTACAATTTCTTTTAGAAGACAGAGAAGAGAGAATACATCTAACTCATTCTATGAGACGAGCATTGGTCTAACACCAAAACCAGACAAAAACAAAACAACAAAAAAACTGAAGACCAATAATGTCATCAACATATTTGCAAAAATCCTCAACAAAATATTAGCAAATCAAATGCAAAAAAGCATAAAAAGAATTATACACCATAACCAAACAGGATTTATTCAGACAAGGCCAGTTCAACATTCAAAAATCAATTAATGTGATCCATCACGTTAATAGGCTAAAGAAGAAAAATGAGTGTATCAGTAGATGCAGCAAAAGCATTTAATAAAATCCAACGTCCACTCATGATAAAAACTCTCAAAAACTAGAGATGGAAGAAAACTTCCTCAGCTTGATAAGGAAGAGTTACAAAAAGCCTACAACTAACACACTTAATGTTGAGAAACTCAAAATTTGCCCACTAAGATAATAAACAAGGTAAGAATGACCCTCATATCCTGCCTTTCAACATCATACTGGAAGTCCTTGCTATTGCAAATGGGGGGTGGGGGGGAGAAATAAAAGGTACATAGATTAAGAAGAAAGAATCAAAACTACCTTGTTGAAAATGGCTTGATTATCTATGTGGAAAATCCAGAAGAACTCACAAAAATCTCCAAGAACTAGTAGTGATTATAGCAAGGTTGCAGGATACAAGGTTAATATATAAAAGTTAACTGCTTTCCTACATACCAGCAATAAACAGTGGCTTTTGAAAATAAAATCACAATACGATTTACATTAGCATCCCCCAAAATGAAGTACTCAGGTATAAATCTAATAAAATATGTACAAGACCTATATGAGAAAAAATGAAAAACTCTGATGACAAAATTTTAAAAAACCTAAATAAATAGAGAAATATTCTATGTTCATGGCTAGGAAGACTCAATATGATCAAGATGTCAGTTCTTCCTAATTTGATCTATAGATTTAACATAATTCATATCAAAATTCCATCAAACTATCTTGTGGATGTCAACAAACTGATTCTACAGTCTAGATAGAAAGGCAAAAGACCCAGAATAGTTAACACAATATTTAAAGAGAAGAACAAAGTTGGAGGACTGACATTACCCAGCTTTAAGAATTACTATAAAGTTACAGTAAAGAAGACAGAAATAGACCCACATAAATATAGTCAACTGATCCTTGATACAGTAGCAAATGCAACAGAGTGGGACAAAGATAGTCTCTTCAATAGATGATGCTGGAACTGGACATCAACATGCAAAAAAAAAAAAAAAAAAGAATCTAAACACAAACTTTATACCCACCACAAAAATTAACTCAAAATGGATCAAAGACCTAAATGTAAAACACAAAACTATAAAACTCTTAGGAGATAACATAAGAGAAAATCTAAATGATCTAGGGTTTGATGGTGACTTAAAAAAAAAAAAAACCAAGGCATAATCCATGGAAAAAGAATTAATAAGCTGATTTCATTAAAATAAAGAGATGAGAAACCACTACATACCTACTAGAACAGCCAAAATCCAAAAGCCTGACAACACCAAATGCTGAGAAGGATGTGGAACTAACAGGAATTTTCATTCATTGCTGGTGGGAATGCAAAATGGTACAGCCACTTTGGAAGACAGTTTGGCAGTTTCTTGTAAAAGTAAACATGTTCTTACCATATGATCCAGCAATAATGCTCCTTGGTAATTACCCAAGGATGTTGAAAACTCATATCCACATAAAACCAAATTATGCTATATCCATAAAAAGTAATGCTACTTGGCAATAAAAAGAATGGACAACTACTAAATGTGTGAATTTCAAAAACATTATGCTAAATGAATAAAGTCAAGACCCAAAGAAATGCATACTATAAGATTCTATTCAAAAATGCTTAACTGTAGTAAAAGCAAACATCAATGAATGCTTAGAGTCTGGTATTAAGGGGATTGGCTGCAAATGTACATAAGGAAACTCAGATGATAGGAAAGTTCTATGTTTTTTAAAAGATTTTATTTATTTATTTATTTATTTATTTGAGAGAAAAGAGAGAGAGAGTGGAGAGAGGAACATAGGGAGAAGGACAAGCAGACTCTGCATTGAGCACAGAGCCTGACAAGGGACTCAAGACCATAACCTAAGTTGAAATCAAGAGGCTGACACTTAACTGACTGAGCCACCCAGGTGTCCCTAGGATGTTCTATATCTTGATTGTGGTGGTAGTAATATAGTATACAATAGTTTATATACTTGTCAAAATTCATCAAATTATATGCCATGATTAATGAATTTCATTATAACTAAATTACATGTCAATACAAAAACAAAAAATAAAGCATCAGGCATCAAAATTAATATTTGGTATTTATTTTCAGAAAAGTGACAATGGTTATATTTCACAAAATATTTCACTCTACATTTTTCTGAAATATTTGGCCCCCTGTAGTGTATTTAACATATTATTTTATTTACATGAAGCTTTGCAGGAATACATTTAGTTCCAGAAATGAGAAATGCTTATTCTATCACTACCAAAAATAGTGCTTTGTCATAAAACAAGTGCTCTAAGATTTAAGGCACAAACAGGTATAACCCCTGAAGATTGTAACATTAATTTTTGTTACATATATACCAAATTACTTTGGAATCACTGAAATTAATCACTGCAACCAAAATATGAGGGTTTTTTTTCCTCATTGCAAGAAAAAAAAAATACAGCTGAGTATTCTTGGTATCTGAGCTAAGTAATAAAAAAACCTAACAAACATGATATAAATGTTTCTTTTCTTCAAATTAGGTCTTGAGTACAGAATGGGAAAGGGAATTATATAATTAATTATAAACATTCTTTCAAGATTTTATTTATTTATTTAGAGAGAGAGAGCAAGCATGCAAGCAGGGGGAGGGGCAGAGGGAGAGAGAGAGAGAATCCCAGGCAGAATCCCCGCTGAGCATGAGCTGGGGGGGGGGGGCAGTGTGGGGGACTTGATCTCACAACCCTGAGGCCATGACCTGAGCCAAAATTAAGAGGTCCTTAACTGACTGAGACACACAGGTGCCCCTAATGATAAACATTTAAGATTTTCAGTGGGCTAGGTAATAATACAGTGACTATAAATTAATGAATGGGACTGATCTGAAACCCATCACACCTAGCTTCTTTAGAGTTCCAATAAATAAATAACACTATTTTATGATTAAGTTCTAATTTTCTCCCTAATTAGAATTACTCCATTAATGAATGACTTTTTAGAGTAAATGACTATGAAGACATTATAAAATTATGTAAATCATAGATAAGCAACAGGTAAATTCAGGGCTTTTTCCCCCCAGTTAGAGCCAAGTTGTTTCTTATCGATATGCAGCATTTTATAAAACTCCAGGCAAGTTAGATCGTGTATCAACAAATATTTATGAAACTCCTATATTCTACAACATTAGATTCCATGTGGTACGACAGACAAAAATATTGTGAGATCCCAAGGAGTTTAACTTTAGTTGAAGAAACAAAGCACAGACATACATTCAGGTATATCTTACTAACATGATTTTTCAGGACAACATTGGCACATATATTGGTTCCCTTATATTTATATGCTTATTCAAAATTTACCTGCCAATGTTTGGATTGACCTCTTGAGGCCCCCTTCTCTGAAAAAAAACCAAAATGAGGTATATCATTCTGCTCTTTAATAAAGAAATAACAAGGTAAAAGAGCAGAGAAGAAAGGAAACAAAGAAGAGAGCGGTGAATTAGGCATTTAACAGTTTATTTAGAATAGAGCACTAGCACTTTAATTTTATAATGTTACAGGCATAATCATATGCAAATTGGGTTTACAACACAAAGCCCTGTGAAATACAGCAATGCATTCCCAAATTCAAGTTCTTTTTACATGAAATTCTAGTATATTAAACCATATTACTATTCTTCCTGTCGCCAAAATGGATTTTGATTGTACTCTAAGTTGTTACTGTTGAGAATAATTAGAAAAAGTGGCAGCCAGAAACAGAGACACAAAAACGGAGTAAAAAAATGGCAGAGCAGGTAAAGAAGCTTCTGCATCGAATCTTACTACTTCAGTTTTATGAGAAGAGAGGTTGCTGACACATGAAGGATTCTCCTAAAACACTTTAAGATCATCTCACCAGGATCACATTGACCCTGAAGTGGTGGAAGAGTGGAAGTCAATAATCACAAGTCATAACACCAGAATTTGACACAGGATCATACACAGAAAAAGACCTCTTAGGTATAAATATTATCTACAAAAAAGCAAAATAAATATAGTCATGACACTGAAACTGAGAGAAACAGGCTAAGAAGTTTCTAATGATAAAGTGATTAAAAATGGAATGATTTGGTACGGTGACTAACATAATATAATAAAAAAACATTAAAAAAATGGAATGATTTGGGGCACCTGGGTGGCTCAGTCAGTTAAGCATCTGCCTTCAGCTCAGGTCATGATCCCAGAGTTCCAGGATCCAACCCTGTATTGGGCTCCCTGCTCAGCGGGGAGCCTGCTTCTCCCTCTGCCTGCTGCTCCCCCTGCTTGTGCACTCACTCTCTCTCTCTATCAAATAAATAAATAAATGAAATCTTTAAATAAAATAAAAATGGAATGATTTTACAAACATCATTATTGCTCATTAAAATGTGTAATATATCATCTCTAACCCTTTATACAGTGTTGTCTTTATTGTTTTATTTTAGTGAATCAAACTTATATATTAAGTAAGGTCTTTCTAAATTTATCTGTGTCCTCAGTAAAGATAAAATGGGTCCTAAATTAGGACAGTAGCAATGGCAATGAAAATGGCAGATCATAGAAAATACTAAGTGTTCTAGCTTCATAATGATTCATGATGAACATGCAGGGCAATTTAGGAGGAAATAAAAGTTTCACATTTGGATACGTCTCAATATGAGGCACTTTTGGTGCATCCAGACCAAGATGTTGATAGCATAAGTAGATTTAAACAGGATTTATAGCTCAGGAAAAATATCTAGGTAGAAAATAGTTGAAACCATGGGATAGAATTGAAGTGAATATTAACATTTTGGGACTAAAAGGATAAAGAGTGGTCATCCAGTTCAGCAGTTAAGGAAGGAACCAAAAGAGGTAAGTGCTATGGGAGCCAAAGGAGGAGAAAATAATTACAACTAAATACATCTTCAGCCCAAGTGTACAAGATACACTGGGTCAGATATTATAGCGTATTGCCTAACCTTTCTGTTGTGGAGAAAGTCTTGAAATATTAAGGGTAGATATAATGAAACAATCAAAGTTCACACAAAAGAACAAATATCTGAAGGTTTCAGCTCTGGAAATAGAAAAAGAACAGTAGAATGCTACTACTAAGTCTTCAAGACAAATTACAGTGCACATAAAAATGCTTTGAGCTGAACACTCTTAGAATTAATAAACGACCCTGTTATTCAATATATTCACATGATTTATACCAAAGATTCATCTATATTCCATAGAGGGAAAATAACCATTTTCTCTCTTCTTTCTAAAAGGATTTTTGAACTCTGGGAGAAAGTTTATGATGATTAATAGAGGGCTCTAGAAATTTGTGTTCAGAGAAAAAACTTAATCTTTTATATGTAAAGATACTTCAGGCCAACTATCAATAAAAAATATATTTTGAGTTGTCTTTTGCAAGAGAAATTAAAAGTTATATTGGATTTTTGAGAACCTTCCTACAGGAAGCATTTCATACTCTAATTAAATGTTTAGCTGGAGGTAAGCACAGAATATGTGGTCTGCTTCTACACTCTCAGCTCACCTTGAGTTTAGTGCCATGATAAACGTTTTTTCTTTCTTCAAATTTTTATTTAAATTCTAGTCAGTGAATATACAGTGCAATATTGGTTTCCGGAGTAGAATTCAGTGACTCGTCACTTACATGCAATACCACCCAGTGCTCAACACAAGTGCCCTATTTAATATCCATCACCCATCTAGCCCATCCCCCAGCTACCTCTCTCCATCAACCCTCAATTCATTCTCTATCTTTAAGAGTCTCTTATGGTTTGTTTCCTTCTCTTTTACCCCTCTCATATATTCGCCTGTATTTTTTTCCTAAATTCCACATATGAATGAAATCATATGGTATTTGTCTTTTTCTAACTGACTTACTTCGTTTAGCATAATACCATCTAGCCACATATACATTGTTGCAAAGGGCAAGATTTCATTCTTTTTGATGGCTGAGTAATATTCTATTGTGTATATATACTACATCTTTTTTGTCCATTCATCAGTCGATGGATATTTGGGCTCTTTCCATACTTTGGCTATTGTTGATAATGGTGCTATGAACATTGGGGTGCATGTATCCCTTTGTATCTGTATTTTTGTAGCCTTTGGGTAAACACCTAGTAGTGCAATTGCTGGACTACAGGGTAGTTTTACTTTTAATTTTTTGAGGAGCCTCCATACTATTTTCCAGAGTGGCTGCACCAGTTTGCACTCCCACAAACAGTGCAAGAGGTTTCCCCTTTCTCCACATCTTTACCAACATCTGTTGTTCCCTGTGTTGTTAATTTCAACCATTCCAACAGGTGTGAGGTAGTATCTCATCATGGTTTTGATCTGTATGGCCCTGACTGTGAGTGATATTGAGCATCTTTTCATGTGTCTATTAGCCACCTGGATGTCTTCTTTGGGAAAATGTCCTTTCATATCTTCTGCCCATTTCTTAACTGGATTGTTTTTGGGTGTTGAGTTTCATAAGTCCTTTATAGATTTTGGATACTAACCCTCTATCAGACATGTCGTTTGAAATTTCTTTTCCTATTCCCTAGGCTGCCTTTTAGAATTGTTGATTGTTTCTTTCACTGCACAGATAAGATTTTCATCTTGACGAAGTCCCAATAGTTCATTTTTGCTTTTGATTTCCTTGCCTCCAGAGATGTATCTGGTAAGAAGTTGCTATGGCCATGGTCAAAGAGGTTGCTGCCTGTTTTCTTCTCTAGGATTTTTATGGTTTCCTGTCTCACATTTAAGTCTTTCATCCATTTAGCATTTATCTTTATGTATGGTGTAAGAAAATGGTCCAGTTTCATTCTTTTGCATGTGGCTGTCCAATTTTCCCAATACCATTTGTTGAAGAGACTGTCCTTTTTCCACTGGATGTTCTTTCCTGATTTGGCAAAGATTAGTTGACCATAGAGTTGAAGGGCCATTTCTGGATTCTGGGGTCTGTTTCACTGACCTATGTGTCTGTTTTTGTGCCAGTACCATAATGTCTTGATAACTACAGCTCTGTAATATAGCTTGAAGTCCAGAATCATGATGCCTCCCACTTTGCTTTCCTTTTTCAGGATTGCTTTGGCTATTTGGGGTCTTTTGTGGTTCCATACAAATTTTCAGATTGTTTGTTCTAGCTCTGTGAAAAACGCTGGTGATATTTTGACAGGGATTTCATTAAATGTGTAGATTGCTTTGGGTAGTATAGACATTTCAACAATGTTTGTTCTTCCAATCCATGAGCATGGAATGTCATTCCATTACTTTGTGTCTTCCTCAATTTCCTTCATAAGTGTTATATAGTTTTCATAGTACAGATCTTTGACCTCTTTGGTTAGGTTTATTCCTAGCTATCCTATGGTTTTTGTTGCAACTGTAAGTGGAATCAATTCCTTGATTTCTTTTTCTGCTGCTTCATTATTGGTGTAGAGATTTCTGTACATTGATTTTATATCCTGAGACTTTGCTGAATTTGTGTATGAGTTCTAGCAACTTTTGGGTGGAGTCCTTCAGGTTTTCTATATAGAGTATCATGTCATCTGCAAATAGTGAAAGTTTGACTTCTTCCTTGCTGATTTAGATGCTTTTTATCTCTTTTTGTTGTCTGATTGCTGAGGCTAAGACTTCCAGTACTATGTTAAATAGTAATTGTGACAGTGGACATCGCTGTCTTGTTCCTGACTGTAGAGGAAAAGCTCTCAGTTTTTCCCCATTGAGGATATTAGCTATGGGTCTTTCGTATATGGCCTTTATGATGTTGAGGTATGTTCCATCTATCCCTACTTCGTTGAGGGTTTTTATCAAGAATGGATGTTGTATTTTGTCAAATGCTTTTTCTGCATCTATTGAGAGGATCATATCCTTTCTTTTATTAATGTGGTGTATCACATTGACTGATTTGCAAATATTAAACCAGCCCTGCAGTCCAGGAATAAATCCATACTTAATCATGTTGAATAATTCTTTTAATATACTGTTGAATTTGACTTGCTAGTATTTTGTTGAGAATTTTTGCATCCATGTTCATCAGGGATATTGGTCTGTAATTCTCCTTTTTGGTGGGTCTTTGCCTGGTTTTGGAATCAAGGTAATGCTGCCTTGTAGAAGGAGTTTGGAAATATTCATTCCATTTCTATTTTTTGGAATAGTTTCAGAAGGATGGGTATTAACTCTTCTTTAAAAGTCTGGTAGAATTCCCCCGAAAGCCACCTGAACTTTTGTTTTTTGGGAAATTTTTGATTACTGATTCAACTTCTTTTCTGGTTATGGGTCTGTTCAAACTTTCTATTTCTTCCTGTTTCAGTTTTGGTAGTTTGTATGTTTCTAGGAGTTTGTCCATTTCTTCCAGATTGCCCAGTTTGTTGGCATATACTTTTTCATAATATTCTCTTATGATTATTTGTATTTCTGTGGCATGGGTTGTGATCTCTCCTCTTTCACTCATGATTTTATTTATTTGGGACCTTTCTCTTTTCTTTTTAATAAGTCTGGCTAGGGGTTTACCAATTTTTTTTAATTCTCTCAAAGAACCAGCTCTTAGTCTCATTGATCTGTTCTACTGGGGTTTTTATGTTTCTATATCATTTATTTCTTCTCTAATCCTTATTATTTCCCTTCTTCTGGCCATGATAAACTTCTTAAATGCCATATCTAATAATAATGTAACAGACACGATTTTGGAAATATTAAACCAATGCATATTTCCATTACCCCTGAATTAAAATTTTTAAATTTACAAGTAATTGGAACAAAATGTCATATATATTCATTTTTTTTTGTTTGTTTCTTATCTGTATCCATTATAATAGCCAACTCCATGATGGTAGAGATCCTGTTTATTGTGTTTATCACTGTATTTCCAACATCCACTACAGAGCCCAAGAGCATAAATATTTCATGAAGTCCAAAGAATAAACAGGAGCATATTAGTATGAGGATGTAAAATAATTTAAGAAGTTTGAAAACTTTTTTGAGGGCAAGTGCCATTTAAAATAAGGCCTGAAGGATGAGTAAAAATTAGCCAGGTGGACAGAGTTGGGAAAGCTGTTCCAGGTAGAAAATGGCTATAGGTAAGAGGAAAAATGTTAGCTGAATTCATACAGGTAAACTAGTTATTTTGGGTAAGTGTTTACAGTCAATTTCTTTTTCAAATTTTCTTCCATAAGCATGTATTTTCGTGGTAATCAGAGAAACAATATTCTGAACAAAAGAGATTTAAAATCTCTGACTCCTTGGAGATCACCTTGACTCTCACCTTGAATTTTCTCTGCACTTAACATACAATATTGAACAAATTATTGCAAATTTGATGTTGTGCTCTAGGAGTATCTTCTATTTCCTCCCAGACTTCAACACCTTTTAGGTCAATTATAATTTTTTCTTTCCTTTATTTTATATTTTCCATAGCACTGGTACCATATTGTGTACCCAATATGTATTTAAAAGCGGGTTAAACAACTTATAGATAGATATGAATAGTAAATGAACCCACAAAACCCGTAATCCTGACCTTATTATCTAATGGCTAGTTACTATTACAATGACTTTACAGAACTAGTCCCAGAGGGATCAGAGAACTATTAAATTTCCTTTTAAATATCTTTGTTGAAGAAATCTCATTTGATATCAATACTGTTAAAATAAATAAGGAAACCCTCATTTAAAATGAGCACTGGGTGTCACATGCAACTAATGAATCACTGAACACTACATAAAAACTTACGATGTACTATATGCTGGTTAACTGAACATAATTTTAAAAAAGGAAAGGCACAGTGAGTAATAACAGTTTAAACTGAATAAAAATAAAATAAAATAAAATAAAATAAAATAAAATAAAATAAAATAAAATAAAACAAAACAGAGTCAGGAAACACTTCAGGAAACCCTCACACACTACCACGCCCTATAAAAAGCATACCTGGCATTTCCCATTGGGAAGAAGCTTACCTCACACACCCCAGCAGAAGGAAGAAAAATTTTCTCCTTGCCCTGCAATAGCCCATCCAATGAGAAACCACCACACTTAGCCAATGAGAAGCCACCAACCTCAACTCTTCTAAAAAGACTCTCCCAACGTCCTCCTTTCCTCCATAAAAGCAAGCCCCTCTAAGTTCTCTGAACCTGCCTACGATTTGCCATAGCTTGCTTGTCCTGAATTGAAATTCCTCTGCTATGCCCTAATAAAAGTAGATGGCTTTTTTTATTGTTTTTTGTTTGTTTTGTTTTTTGTTTTTGTTTTCATTTTTTTTACGATCAACAATACTTTATTCTTGAATTGGAACAAAACTTAATGTTATTTATTGTCTTAAAATCTCAGAAACAGATGTGATTTTTTTCCAGGATAAAAAGGAGGAAAAAAGTATTCTGATGGTCAGAGTAACCATGACTACAGTTTTCAGACACATAAGTGTTATTTTCATACACTTTGTGTTGGTTAAAAAAATAATCTATTCTTATAAATAAAATCTTTTTTGGTGAATCTTCCTTCTATACTGCAATGAAATGCTTAAAATTATTCATCAATCCAACACCAAGTACCTTCTAGGAGTAATTATTTTTCCATAGTGTGGAGAACTCTTCAGAGAATAAAAGTGTCCTGTCTCCAAAACATTTAGGATTGCTAAATATTTTTAGTTCATATTAAGTCATATTAAGATCATAAGTCATTTAACCTTGTTCTCTCCATTCTCCAGGGTAAGGAATAATTTTTAGCTTTTCCATTCCTTGCCCAGATCAGAAGGACAGTACAAATTTGATAGGAGCTGTCAGGGAGAAGGAGACATGGTGCAGTCCCAGTCAAAGCCAATAACTCTTGCTCCCCGACACAAATGAAGTATAGATCCTCATATTTATGACATTTCATAAATAGAACAAATAATGTGTATAGTTATTTGAACTAACAGGAATGGATTGTAGGGGTGCCTGGGTGGCTCAGCCGTTAAGCATCTGCCTTCGGCTCGGGGCGTGATCCCAGCATTCTGGGATCGAGCCCCACATCAGGATCCTCCGCTAGGAGCCTGCTTCTTCCTCTCCCACTCCCCCTGCTTGTGTTCCCTCTCTCGCTGGCTGTCTCTGTCAAATAAACAAATAAAATCTTAAAAAAAAAAAAAAAAAGAAAGAAATGGATTTTAAATGGGTTCACATTTCCAAAAAACCTCTGTGAATAAGTAGAGCGTGTTATTATGCTTTAAGACAGGCCCTCTGTTCATACTAATATAATGGTGACTTTATTACTAGGAGCAAGATTTTTCCTCTCTGGGAGATCTTAGCTCTGTTCATTTTAGCAAAACTGTATGATTAGAACCACCTTAGTGAATGATTTAAAGCAAAAAAAATGTTCTTTATTATGACAACTAGAAACATGTGACTATGATTTCTAAAAGTATTAGATTTTGAAGTGAATGATACTGTCATGACAAAGCACCAAATGGAGGGAAATTATTAGCTCACTAATAAGTGTGAGGGAATTTCATTCTGCTGTCTACCCCAAAACTCAAACAGTGTGGTTTTTTTTTTTCAGATTTTTTATTTATTTTATTTATTTGACAGAGAGAGAGACAGCCAGTGAGAGAGGGAACACAGGCAGGGGGAGTGGGAGAGGAAGAAACAGGCTCCCAGCGGAGGAGCCTGATGTAGGGCTCAATCCCAGGACTCTGGGATCACGCCCTGAGCCGAAGGCAGACGCTTAACAACTGAGCCACCCAGGTGCCCCACAAACGGGGTTTTTGATCTAGTGTCTTAACAGAGATCAGAAATGAAAAAGAAATGAAAAAATTTTTATCTTTCTTTTTATCCTTGGCCAGAAATTAGGAAAGAGCTTTTGTAATATAGGGTACCAAAAGTTTGAACTGAAGAAGATGTGGAGGCGGCTAGGAAAAAGAGAAGGAGAAAAAAAGATGAAGTTGATAATGAAGAAGAAAAAGAATAGTAGACTATGAAAGTCCTCAGAAAGTGAAGTGACATTATATTAATCAAAGAAAACATTCACTGTGGTTGTCAGAGACCGAATATAGAAAACAGAAGCCAGAATTTTGCAATTCAGAATTTTAGTCTTATTGAAAAATGTTTGACATTCAGAAGTCCAGTAAGCCAATTTATGAAGAATACCTAAAATCGTCTCATTAATGAAATAGCTAAGCATCAAAAAGAAGCAGATGTTCTCTGCAATAAATACCACAATGTAGCAAATAATTAACTCTTAAAATACTCAAGAATTCTTCTCATGCAAATACTAACATATTAATAAAAAAACACTAATTGACTTCAACAAATGATACTTAAAGCAATTCAAACAATCAAGAAGTAATTATAAAACATAAATTGCTAAACTAGTAGCAGACAACTTTTACATTTAGTTTTATTTGTTAAATGAAGCAAAATGCATACATTGCTTCAAAGAATATTTCAAGAAATACATCATTCGGATTAGGATTTGATGATAGCATTTAAATTCCATAGAAACTTATTATGAGGAAACTGCCTACCCTGTCAGTTTTCTGCATTTAAAAGGAAAGCATTCTTATACATAATATCTAATCTTTTTTTAGTCTTTTCCAGTTTACAAAGTGCCTACATACATATCATCATTTATGCTAACAACCAGCCTCATAATGGGTATTATTTATCTCCATCTTCACAGAGAGGCAGCACAGCACACAGGCTTTGATGCTCTGTCACTGAGTAGTTTGTGACTGAGCAAGTTATTTAAACTCTCTTAATCTCATTTTCCTTGTGTGTAAAATGAGATTTTATTTGTCGCATAGGGTTGTTATAAAGATTAAATGAATCAATAATTGTGAAGTGCTTAGAACAAGTGGCACATAGTAAGTAATGGAGTTACTATGATTACTATAGATAAAATTGAGGTTGAGAACTGGCCTAATGCTACACAGAAGAGGCAGGATTCAAATTCTAATCTTTTACATAAAGTCCAGTGATTTTAAGCTAGCCTTTAGCAAATCCAAATTAGATAATGTAAAATGTTATTCTCGAAAGAACATATATTTTGGTGCAAACTTGGGCTCAAATAAGAGTTCCACCACTTGGGCAAGTCACATAACAATTAGCTTCAATTTTACTTACCTGTGAAATAGAGACAATATCTAACTCATATAGTCATGTGAGGATTAAATGAGACAACTCAATGAAATCCAAGTGGAAGGACTTTATAAGCTGAAAATCGATGCTTTGAAATATTTGGCTTTGTTGTAAATATTTTAAATTAAGGGGTCCCAAAATCTATTAGGTTACAGTTGCCAACACAACATAGGACATACAAGTGGAAGGACCTTAACAGGTTTGTTCCCTATTGCAATACATACAACTGTTTTTGAGAAAGTCTAATGAGCATCTACTCTGGTCTTATTAGAAAATTGTATAGAAACATTATAACTGCTGGTGTATTTTAAAAATTCTTTTCCTAGCAAAAAATAAACAGATATTTAATGAAATAAATATCTCATTTTAAATGCTGAAATATGCAAAGTATTTTTTCAGAAAATGAGAATGCTTATCAATATTATTATGTATCAAGTTATTTTAGAAAATACAAAACTAATTATGATCAACTTAACAAATTAGCACCATCACAGTCTAGCTAAGCATTCTAAGATTGTTCCTTTAATTATTGAAGGGGTTCAGAGCAAGTCTCCCCAAAATGTGCAACTTTTGAGCTGAAGGCAGTTGAGACCCTGCAGGTTCAAGAGAAAATTTTGCCTCTCCCTCAACTACTTAGCAAAAAACCAAACTGGGGAGTCTTTCCCAGAATTAGAGTTATGAGCAGAGACAAATTTTATCTGAATGACAGATCTGTACGGCAGGCCAAATAGCTAATTACTAAACATCTGCTCTTAGTGTACTGTGCATTGTCATCCTCCCCTTTGGAGCCCCAAGTCCCTATCTCCTTCCTTAGCTCAGGATGGTACATATACCTCATTTTACCTTTCTGTTTTTGAACCTTTCATGTATGTGGGGTTCTCATGCATATTAAATTAAATTTTGTTTTCTTGTTTATCTGTCTCATGTCAATTTAATTCTTAGACTAGCTGGAAGAACCTTTAAAAGGTAAACTAAAAAATGTTCCTCCCTACACTATATGATCCCACTCATTAACTCATATTAAAGGACAAGGTTTCAAGTAAATCTACCTGGATTAGAAAATGTCCCTATGTGACACCTTTTAACACTTTTAAGATAAAAAACACATGTTTTGTGCATAATATGCATGGCATACATCTTTTATTGTGTTGAAAGTCATAAACATGTAATCCTTCAATTCTACCTGTAACTTAATATTAGAAAACTTTCTCACCAACTTTCTAAATTACAGCATAAATTTTTGTGTCAATGATCAACCCAGTTTGATTCTTTGGTAGATGTTTATGGCATCAATTTAAATAGATGCATGGCATCTCTATAATACAAGTTGCTAGGCTTCAAGGCTACCTATGAAATAATCTTAGAGCCAGAAACTTCCTTGCCAAAACAAGTCATTTAATAGACTCTTTGATATGAATAAAAATGTATAGTTATTTTCAACAAGTGTAGGTATATTTGCTTCTTAGCAATGTCATGACAAAGTACCACAAATTGGGTGGCTTAAAACAACAGAAATTTATCCTCTCACAGTTCTGAAGTCAAGGTGTCAGCAAAACCATGCTTCCTCTAGAAGCTTTAGGGAAAGATTTTTCTTTACTTAGTCCCAACCTCTCATGATACCAGCAATCCTTGGTGTTCATTGGCTTGCACTTGCATTGATTGAGTCTCTGACTCTGTCATCACATGGAACTTTTTCCTGTATGTGTCTATGTCCTTTACTCTTATTACAAAAACACAATTCATATTGCTTTTAGGACCCATCTTACTTCAGTACAACTTCACATTCACTAATTACACCTACAAAAACCTATTTCCAGGTAAAGTCACAGTCTGGAGATTATAGTAGACACAAATTTTGGGGAATGCTATTTGACTCAGTATAGTTGCTTTATATTTTTATGTAATTTTGTCTTTTAATTAGATTTTATGTAATTTTAGTCTTTAAAGTATGATGCAGCTATAAGATTGTGAGACCAACCAATGAAACTATGTCTAGCACAAAAATGTACATTAGATATTTTCACCAAATTTTCTCATAGATAAAATGTGTATTAGCAAATGTTATTCTTATATATAAAAATGCCACTTCTTGCTCATGCTTTTTGACTTTACCCATATAGATCTTTAATTTAGCTAGATTACTCTGACCTCAGAACAGGGCAAAAAAGAGAAGTAGGAAGGCATCTATGTTGTTGGGATTAGAGTGAAGGATAACGGAAAAACCAAGAGAGGATACTGTAGGTATCATTCTTCTTGGGTAGATTCCCAGGAATAGAATTGCTGGGTCATATGGTAAATTTCTGTTTAACTTTTTAAAAAACCACTAAACTATTTTACAGAACTCTCTGTGTAACTGTATATTCCTACCAACAATGCATGGGTGTTCTAGTTTCTCCACAATCTTGTTAACAGTTAGTGTTGTCTTTTTTATTGTATTCTCCAATGACTAATGATGTACCAGCAAGTCTGCTATAAAAAAGTAAACAACACATAATCCCTGCCCTTAAAGCATTTGATGTCAGACAGAACAAGAGAGAGAAGTGAAGAGATAATTACAACATAGTACATTAAATGAACACACACCATTACATAATATATTTTACTAAATAGTTATAGGAAACTTGAACATACTCCCTTAAAAACAAAAAGTTTTCTGGAGACTCAACTAAATAAAGCCTAAGATTATATTCCAGTCATCAGCTTGTCAAGTATTTCTTCTATATATTTCTGATCTTTAAAGCAATCATGTAAGACATTCTCTCAACTATTTCATTTTCTTTAAAAGGCACATGCAATAGTATGGAATACAAAGTAATACTGCATTTAAGGTTCCTAAGGGAAAAACGACCATTATTATTTTAAGAGAATTTCCAGAAAGATGATTTTTACAATAATAGATTTTTCTGGTGAATGGTATCAATCATTTTGGCTAGACCTTTAAAAATGTCAAATGGGTCCTATAAAATGGAGATTGAGGCAGATGATAGAACACATCTGTTAAATAAAATTGAATAATTCTATACTTCTTGGCCTCTGATTTCAAAGCCATACAAATGAGCTACACACATGAATAAGATTTAACTAAATGTTAAATTACTTTTTCTTTTAATTCCCTCATATGGCCTACCCCTGAACCCAGTATAAAGTGAAATAGGGGCAAGGAAATGTGGATCTCTTGAATTACACACAAGTTTGGAAGATATAGTTAATGTTCCTACCAAGAAGTAAGAATTATAATCTGAGTCTTATATCCATAAAAACTCCATTATAGAAATGAAAGTTAATATGCTACCACATTCTATAGATAAAAACTATAGTGTCACATCTTTAGAGAATGAAGGAAAACAAAACTGGGCATGTGGAGAGTTCCAAGTAAGAGAAAAAAATATTTAATAGCAAGACTTACTGTAAAAGTCACATTTTATTCATTTATCCATTAAGTACTAATCAAAGTATTGCCCAGGCACTTGGTATAAAAATAACTCCCCATTCTGGAAATCAGGGAAGATGGCAGAGTAGGAGTTTCTTAAGCTCACCTGTCCATAGATACACCTAGATAACAACCACATCAGTGTAAATAACCCAGAAAACGACCTGAAAACTGGCAAAACAGACTCTTCACAGCTAAGTGCAAAGAAGAGGTCACACATAAGAGGGTAGGGAGGATGGATACATGATTGGGAGCTAAAGGGACCCACGGGAGCATCCACAGGAGAGAAGGATGCTGCAGGCTCAGAGAGGGCAAAGAAACAGACCCTCACAATAGGCACCCAGGCATAGGGAACCTGCATGGGGAAGATGAATCCCCATGACATTTGGCTTTGAAAACCAGGGGCCCCTAATTTCTTGAGTTCTTGCAATGAGCAGGGCTTAACACCAGGAACTTTAAAAATCAGTGGGCTCAGCTCTGGGAGAGCTAAAGGGTGAGAGGAAACTGACTCACTTCCCATTCTTAAAGAGACAGCATAAGAAACAGCACCTGTGAAGATACAGCATAGAAGCAGCAGTTTGAAAAGACCTCTGGGGTAAAGGGAAGGAAATTTGTTTTCTAATCTCACAGCATGTGATGGAAGGGCTGGGAGACTTCTCACTGGAGACTTCTCTAGGATAAAAAAGAGCTGGCAGGTGCCATTTCCCTCTTTTGCCAGCCAGCTCAGATACACGGATACCTAGGAACTGTGTAAGCACTCTCCACCTGCCTTGTTAACACTGCATTCTGTGGATCCGTGCCCTCTAGTTCTGTGGCAGTTTTCTAAAGTGGCTCCAGGTCTCCTCTCACAGTAGACCTGCAGAAACCTTGCTAACACCACATCACACCCCTGTATTCTCCTGCAGACCTGTCTCCATCAATACTTCCTTGGCCAGAGCTCATCCATGCAAGCAGGCACAAAAAGGGCCATCGCCATTCCAAAGTGACTCCTGCCCTAGGGTGAGGGGAAGATAACCACATACGCCAGTAGGACTGTGGCCCCAGCAGTGGGCAGGGGACAGACGTTGGATCTGATTACAGTTCCCACCCACCAATGAAAGCTTCTCAGCCGAAAATGCAGGGAAAGTGCCCTTCAATTCCATGCTACTGCATCTCTGGAAAATGCCTGGTCTGACTCAACTGAAGACCAAGGGAGCCCCAGCCTGGCCCACTAACAACATGGGGACCAAACCCTGCTCACAACAGGCAAAGAGAATCATTACAGACAACTGGAATGATGGCAAAAGTGGGTCAGTCACAACATGAGGGTACATGCAACACACATAGGAGACACACCTGAAGCACCAGGTTCTGATGAACATGAGACACTGCACCACAGGGCACTATAGAACCTCTTCTTCATAAGGCCACTACCTTCAAAAGCAGGATGTAACTGACTTTCCTAATACATAAAAACAGACACAGAGATAGACAAAATGAGGAGACAGAGGAATATGTCCCAAATCAAAGAACATGACAAAATCAAAGCAGGAGAGCTAAACAAAAAAAAGATATATAACATGCCTGATAGATAATTTAAAGTAATGGTCATAAAGATACTCACTGTATGTGAAAAGAGTGGAGGACCTCAGTGAGACCCCTAACAAAGAAAAAACATAAAAAAGAGCCAGAGATGAAGAACTCAAAAACTGAAATTAAAAATACACTAGATGGAATAAGTAGTAGACTAGAGGAAGCAGGAGAATGGTTCAGCAACCTTGTCAACAGAATAATAGAAAGCAATCAAGCTGAACAAAAGAGAGAAAAATAATAATAATAATAAATGAAAATAGACTTAGGGAACTCAGCAACACCATCCAGGGCAATAACATTGCCTTATAGGGATGCCAGAAGGAGAAAAGAGAGAAAAGGGGGCAAAAAATTTACTTGAAGAAATAATAGCTAAACACTTCTCAAATCTGGGGAAAGAAACAGAAATCCAGATCCAGGAGGTAGAGAAAGCCCCCAACAATATCAACCCAAGGAGGTCCACACCAACACACATAATAATTAAAAGGGCAAAAAGTACTGATAAACAGAGAATTTTTAAAGTAGCAAGAGAAAAGAAAACAGTTGCATATAAGGGAAACCCCACAAAGCTATTAGCTGATTTTTCAGCAGAAATTTTCCAAGCCAGAAGAAAGTATCATGATATATTCAAAGTGCTGAAAGAAAAAAACCTGGAATCAAGAATACGCTAACCATCAAGGAAATCATTCAGAAAAGAAGGAGAGATAAAGAGTTTCCCATACAAACAAAAGTTAAAGGAATTCATGACCACTAAGCCAGCCCTACAAGAAATGTTGAATGGGACTCTTTGAGTGGAAAGGAAAGACCATAAAAAGGACTAAAAAAGTAGGAAGCATAAAAGCAATAAAATCAAGTATATCTATAAAAATCAATAAAAGGATTCACAAAAGAAAAGAATGTAAAATATGACACCATATACCTAAAACGTGGGGGGAGAGGAGTAAAGAATAGGTCCAAACTTAAGTGACCATCAATTTAATATAGACTGCTATAAACAGAAGATGTCATATATAAACCTAATAGTAACCACAAATCAAGAACCAGTAATAGATATGCAAAAAATAAAGAGAAAGAAATCCATGTATATCACTAAAGAAAGCCAGCAAGTCATGAGAGAAGAGAGCAAGAGAAGAAAGGAACAGAGAACTACAAAACAACCATAAAACAAGTAATGAAATGACAATGAACACATACCTATCAAAAATTACTTTGAATATAAATGGACTAAATGCTCCAATCAAAAGACATCAGGTGATGGAATGGATAAAAAAGATCCATCTAAGGGCATCTGGGTGGCTCAGTCAGCTAAGCTTCCAACTCTTGATTCCAGCTCAGGTCATGATCTCAGGGTTGTGAGATAAGCCCCACATTGGGCTCCATGCTGGATGCAGAGCCTGCTTAAGATTCACTCTCCCTCTCGCTCTCCCTCTCCCTCTCCCTCACTCCCTCTCCAAAAATTTAAAAAATTTTTTAAAAAGATCCATCTATGTGCTGTTGACTAGAGACTCATTTCACATCAAAAGACACAAGCAGATTGAAAGTGAGGGGATGGAAAAAGCATTTATCATGGAAATGGATGTCAAAAGAGAGCCAGGGTAACAATACTTATACTGGACAAAACAGACTTTAAAACAAAGACTATAAAAAGAGACAAAGAAAGACACTATACAATCATAAAGGGAAACCAATCAGAAGATATAACAAAATATTTATGAACCCAACATGAGAGTACCCAAATACATTAAAGCACCTAATAACAAACATAAAGAAAGTGATCAATAAGAATACAATAATAGCAGGGGACTTTAACACTTCACTTACATCAGTGGACAGATCATCCAAACATAAAATCAATAAGGAAATAGTTTCTTTGAATGACACATTGGAACAGATGGATCTAACAGATATATTCAGAACATTCCATCCCTGAACAGCAGAATATACATTCTTTTCAATTGCACATAGAACATTCTCCAGAATAGATTATACATTAGGCCACAAAGCAAGTGTCAAGAAATTCAAAAATATCAAGGTCATACCATACATCTTTTCTGACTACAATGTTATGAAATTAGAAATGAACCATAAGAAAAAATCTAGAAAGAACACAGAAACATGGAGGTTAAATAACATGCTACTAAACAATGAATGGGTCAACCAAGAAAATAAAGAAGAAATAAAAAAAATACATGGAGACAAATGAAAATGAAAATACAATGGTCCAAAATCTTTAGGATGCAGCAAAAGCAGTTCTAAGAGGGAAGTTTATAGCAATATAGGCCTACCTCAAGAAGCAAGAAAAATCTCAAATAAACAACCTAAACTTTCATCTAAAGAAGACTGAAAAAGAACAAACAAAACCAAAACCAGTAGAAGGAAGGAAATAATAAAGATTAAGTCATAAATAAACAAAACAGAAACTAGAAAAATAACAGATCAATGAAAGTCGGAGCTGGATCTTGGAAAAGATCAAAAATTGATAAACCTTTAGCCAGAATCATTAAAAAAAAAAAACAAAACAAAACAAGAGAATTCAAACAAGATCAGAAATGTAAGAGAAATAACAACCAACACCACAGAAATCCAAATGATTAGAAAAGAATATTATTAAAAAAATTATATGCCAACAGACTGGACAACCTACAAGAAATGAATAAATTCCTAGAAATATATAACCACCCAAAAATGAATCAGGAAAAAACAGAAAATTTGAACAGACTGATTACCAGCAATGAAATTGAACCAGTAATTAAAAAACCCTCAACAAACAAAAAAGCCCCAGGCCAGACAACTTCACAGGCGAATTCTACCAAACATTTAAGAAAAGAGTTAATACGTATTCTTCTCAAACTATTCCCAAAAATAAAAGAGGAAGGAAAACTTCCAAATTTATTCTATGAGACTAGCATTACCCTGATACCAAAATCAGATAAAGACACTACAAAAAAACAAGAACTACAGGACATTATCTCTGATGAACATAGACACAAAAATCATCAACAAAATAGATATTAGCAAAGTGAACCTAACAATACATTAAAAAAATCACCCACCATGATCAAGTGGGATTCATTCCTGGGATGCAAGGGTGGCTTCAATATTTGTAAATCAATCAACATTACATAGCACATCAACAAGGATAAATACCATATGATCATTTCAATAGATGGAGAAAAAGCAGTTGACAAGTAGGTTTAGAGGGAATATACCTCAACATAATAAAGACCACATATGAAAAACCCACAGCTAACATCATACTCAATGATAAAAAAAAAAAACAGAGCTTTTCCTCTAAGATCAGGAACAAGATGGGGATGTCCACTCTCACCACTTTTATTAAACATGGTACTGGAAGTTTCCAGCTACAGCAATCAGACAAGAAAAAGAAGTAAAAGACATCCAACTTAGTAAAGAAGTAAAACTGTCAATATTTGCAGATGACATGATACTATATAAAGAAAACCCTGAAAACTCCATCAAAAAACTACTAAAACTGATCAATGAATTCATTAAGGTTGTGGAACACAAAATCAATATACAAATATCCATTGCATCTCTATACACTAATAATGAAGTAGCAGAAAGAGAAATTAAGACAACAATCCCATTTACAATTGCACTGAAAATAATAAAATACCTGGAATAAACTTAACCAAGGAGGTGAAAGACCTGTACTTTGAAAACTATAAAACACTGATGAAAGAAATTGAAGACAGCATAAAGAAATGGAAAGGCATTCCATGTTCATGGATTGGAAGAACAGTATTGTTAAAATGTCTATACTACCCAAAGCAATCTACAGGTTTAATGTAATTCTTATCAAAGTACCAACAGCATTTTTCACAGAACTGGAACAAATAACACTAAAATTTGTATGGAATGGCTATACCAAATAGCCAAAGCAATCTTGAAAAAAATGAACAGAGTTGGAGGTATCACAATTCCAAATTTCAGGATATACTACAAAGCTGTAGTAATCAAAACAGTATGGTACATGGCACAGAAACAGATACAAAGATCAATGGAACAAATAGAGAGACCAGAAACAAACCCATTTTTTCACTGCAGTAAAAGATTACTCTTATACAAAGGAGACAAGAATATGTAATGGGAAAAAGTGTTTTCAACAAATGATGTTGGGAAAACTGGACAGCAACACGCAAAAGAATGAAACTGGACTACTTTCTTACACCATATACAAAAATAAATTCAAAATGGATGAAAGACCTAAATGTGAGACCTCAAGCCATACAAATCCTAGAAGAGAGCACAGGCAGTAATTTCTCTGACATTGGCTATAGCAACATCCTTCTAGATACGTCTCCTGAGGCAAGGGAAACAAAAGCAAAAATAAACTGTTGAGACTACATCAAAATAGAAAGTTTTTGCACAGTGTTGGGAATAATCAACAAAACTAAAAGACAATCTAGGGGATGGGAGAAGATATTTGCAAATGAAATATCCAATAAAAGGTTAGTATCCAAAATATATAAAGAACTGATATAACTCAACACCCAAAAACAAATAATCTGATTAAAAATGGGCAGAAGACATGAACAGACATTCCTCCAAAGAAGACATACAGATAGCCAACAGACACATGAAAAGATGTTCAACACCAATCATCAGCAGGGAAATGCAAATCAAAACCACAATGAGGATAGCACTTCACACCTGCCAGAATGGCTAAAATTAACAACACAAGTACTGGTGAGGATGTGGAGAAAATGGAAATCTCATGCACTATTGGTGGGAATGTAAACTGGTGCAGCCACTGTAGAAAACAGTATGGAGTTTCCTCAAAAAATTAAACATAGAACTACCATACGATCCTGTAATTCCACTACTGGGTATTTACACAAAGAATATGAAAACACTAATTTGAAAAGATATGTTTACTGCACCATTATTTACAATGGCCAAATTACAGAAGCAGCTCAAGTATCCATTGATAGAAGAATGGATAAAGAAGATGTGGTATATATCTACAATATAATATTACTCAGCCATAAAAAAGGAAAAAAATCTTGCCATTTGCAACGACATGGATTGATCTATAGAGTAGAATGTTAATAAGCAAAATAAGTCAGAGAAAGACAAATACCATGATTTCATTCATATGTGGAATTTAAGAAATAAATGAAGAAAAAAAAGAGATAAACCAAGAAACAGACTCGTAATTACAGAGAACAAACTGATGGTTACCACAGGGGAGGTAAATGGAGGGTGGGGGAAGGGGTGAAATAGGTGACAGTGATTAAAGAGTACACTTAACATTAGGAGCACTGACTAATGTATAGAATTGTTGAATTACTACATTGTACACCTGAATCTAATATAGCACTCTATGTTAACTACACTGAAATATTTAAAAAATAAAAGTAAAGAAAAATAATCTTCCATTCCTTTGAAGAATGTATAGTTTAAAGACAGTCATGAAAACAATATATAGTTCTTTAAGAGCAGCTGACAATTACCGAGCACACACCATTTGCCTGATATCATATTTACATACGTCACCTCATTCAATCCTCACAACAAACCTAGCAGGTCAATAGTGCTAATATTCCCAATTCTGTAGATAAGGAAACAAGCTTGAGATATAACTTGGACAAGGTTACTTAAACCATCTCTAACTGAATCAAGTGGCCTCTATCCCTAACCAGTGAGGTAGCTATACTGCCTCTTATACCACTGCAATAAATGTAGGGAATGCTAAAAACAACAACAGGAAAGCAAATAGCAGGAACAATCAAACAGAGTACTGACTTACCAGAGAGAATCAGAAAAGTCTTCACAGATTGTGCTCTGAAAATGAACACATACTTTTCAAGCAGAGAGACAGAGAAGGCATTCTAGGTTGGGGGTAAACATATATGAGAGCAGTAAATGTTCAGGGAGGTAACAGGAATTAATAGTTGTATTAGCTTCCTATGGCTGCTGTAAAAAATCACCATAAACTGAGTGGCTTAAAAGAACAGAAATTTATTTTCATACAGTTCTGAAGGCCAGGAATATGAAATCAGTACCACTGAGTAAAAACTGAGGTTGCAGGAGAGCCATGCACCTTCAGAGGCTCTGAGGAGAATTCATTCCTTGCCTCTTCCAGCCTCTGGTTGCTGCCAGCATACCTTGGTTTGTGGCCCTATCACTCCAATTTGCAAGGCCGGCATTTTGAAATTTCTCTGTGTCTATAAAATGTGTCTCCCTCCTATAAAGAGGCATGTGACTGCATTTCAGCCCCACCCAGATAATTCAAGATAACCTTTCTATCTCAAGATTCTTAATTTAATTACATATGGAAAAAACCCTTTTTCTAAGTAAGGTAACATTTACAGTTTCTAAGAATTGGGACCTGGTATCTGTGGTGTTCATTTTTCAGCCTAACACAACAATCAATGAATTGTTCATCCAGGCTGGTGGAGATGGAAAAGACATGGGAAGCATGGAGAACATGAAAGGTGTGGCAGGTAGGAAAAGTAAGAGAGCAGAAAGAAGCAGCTAGGCAGGTGAGTAGGGACCAGTTTGACTACAGAGAAGTTTGGATTTTATCCTATAGGTGAGCAAAACTGAAGTGCTTTGATTGGCAGCATGATACTGTGATATTGGCATGTTAGAGAAAGATCCTTACAGAGCTAATATTGAAGAGAGATTAGTAGGAGGGAGGAGACTAGTAAGACTTAACAATTATTATAAAATGAGACACATATCAAGAGAACAGCCTAGAAAACTCAAAAATGAACCCACAAGTATATGGTCAATTAATCTTCAACAAAGCAGGAAAGAATATCCAATGGAAAAAAGACAGTCTCTTTAACAAATGGTGTTGGGAAAACTGGACAGCAACATGCAAAAGAATGAAATTGGATCATTTTCTTATACTATACAAAAAAAATTCAAAATGGGTGAAAGACATAAATGTGAGACAGGAAACCACCAAATCCTACAGGAAAACACAGGCAGTAACCTCTTTGACACTGGCCATAACAACTTCTTACTAGATGTCTCCTGAGGCAAGGGAAACAAAAGCAAAAATAAACTATTGGAACTACATCAAAATAAAAAGTTTCTGCACAGGAAACAACAAAACTGCAAGGCAATCTATGGAACAGGAGAAGATGTTTGCAAATGACATATCTGATAAAAATCTATAAAGAACTTATCAAACTCAACACCCAAAAAACAAATAATCCAGTTAAGAAATGGGCAGAAGACATGAACAGCCATTTTTCCAAAGAAGACATCCAGGTGGCTAGTAGACACATGAAAAGATGCTCATCACTCATCGTCAGGGCCATACAGATCAAAACCATGATGATCTACCAACTCACACCTGTCAGAATGGCTAAAATTAAAAACACAGGGAACAACAGATGTTGGCAAGGATGTGGAGAAAGGGGAGCCCTATTGCACTGTTTGTGGGAGTGCAAATTGGTGCAGCCACTCTGGAAAACAGTATGAAGGTTCCTCAAAAAATTAAAAATATAACTACCCTACAGTCTAGCAATTGCACTAGTAGGTATTTATCCAAAGGATACAAACGTAGTGATTCAAAGGGGTACATGCACCCCACTATTTATAGCAGTATTATCAACAATAGCCAAATTATGGAAAGAGCCCAAATATCCATCGACTGATGAATGGATAAAGAAGAGGTGGTATATATACACAATGGAATATTACCCAGCCACCAAAAAGAATGAAATCTTGCCATTTGCAATAATGCGGATGGAGCTAGATAGTATTACCCTAAGTGAAATAAGTCAGTCAGAAAAAGACAAATACCATATGATTTCATTCATATGTAGACTTTAAGAAACAAAACAAACGAGCATAGGGAAAAAAAGAGAGAGAGAGGCAAACTAAGAAACAGACTCTTAACTCTAGAGAACAAACCGAGGGTTGCTGGAGGGAAGGTGGGTGGGGGGTTGGGTGATGGGTATTAAGGAGGGCACTTGTGATGAGCACTGGGTGTTGTATATAAATGATGAATCACAAAATTCTACTACTGAAACTAATATTACACTATATGTTAACTAACGGGACTTTAAAGGAAATCTTTAAAAAAATAAAACAAATAAAAATTCAGAAAAAGAAAAAAAGTACTTTTAACAATTATTCAGGGAGAAAAGGAAGGGATGGATAAGATACAAATATGACTGTTATTGACTAAATGCAGAGAAAAAGACAAGGAGGTAATTTAGGGTAACTCCTGAACTTCCAGTATTGGCAAGTGGGTAGATGGTATGGAAGGTAACAGGATAGGGAATACTGGAGGAGGTGCAGAGGGGCAGGTAGCTTGACTTTGGACCTGCTGATTTAGACATGTCTGTGTGACATCCAAATTGAGATAGCAGTGGACACCTGGATACGTAAGTCTGGAGTACAAGAGATGGATTTCAAAATTTAGTTGTGTATATCTATATTAGAAATTAGAATTAGGAATCATTGGCCATGAGTATCATTAAATTATCAAATGGTCAATAACTCAATTTTAGTAGAAACTACTTTGATTGCTAGTCCAATGTGTTTCAAGGCAATTCCTTCATAATTTTTATGCTATCACAAATGCGTCAACTTGGTCATTGTTGAGTTTTGGCCACCTAGACTGTATCTAATTAGCTAATTTTCTTTAGACACTGTACCATTTTGGAAAATTAACTTCTAAAGTCTACATCAGAGAAAACAGAACATTTAGTGTTCTATTTATGACTGATGATATGTACTTAGGGTCCTGGTGCTAGAGACCTTGTAATGCTGAAAGAACTACAAATCCTAAAAGGCTTTGGAAATGAAAAATGATTACTTATATGAATCCTCTAGGGAATGGATGATGAAAAATTACCCTAGCCTGGTGGTTCTTAAAATTTTTCTATCCCATGAATGCTGAAGCCCTACATCATTTCTCTTACAAAACCAAATCACATAACTGTGATTTTGTGTGTGTGTGTGTGTGTGTGTGTGTGTGTGTGTGTGTGCTGCTGGGAAGGGAAGAAAGAGATGATCATCTTTATGAGAATACAAGGTACACTCAATAAATGTTGTTGAAAAGGAACACCAGGCAGAGACAGACAACAAAAAAGCTACAGGAAGACTGGATTCTGAGGATTTGACAAGCAGGTGATTCTATGGTCAGCAAATCACTATTCACAGATGTGTTGTTCTGGGCCAGAGATTCCGTTCTGAGATACAATATCTCAGCCATTTGCCCCAGGGGACATCAGTCACTCATGTCAAGATACACAGTGAGCTCAGAAGGATTTCAAAACTTAATGGGGTCAAAAATTGCTTCTAAGTAGGTTTTCTTAATCTAATCCAAATTAAAGCTTAAGAAAATCGAAGGAGGGGCGCCTGGGTGGCACAGTTAAGTGTCTGCCTTCAGCCCAGAATGTGTTGAGCCCCACATCGGGCTCCTCTGCTGGGAGCCTGCTTCTTCCTCTCCCACTCCCCCTGCTTGTGTTCCCTCTCTCATTCTCTCTCTCTCTCTCTCTCTCTCTGTCAAATAAATAAATAAATAAATCTTAAAAAAAAAAGAAAGAAAGAAAATCAAAGGAATTCCAGCTCCCTCCAAATTCCCTACCTATACCTCCAGCCCTATTTTTATCACTTCTACTTTTCAAGTACAAAATCCTTTGTCTCAATGGAAATGGTTTATGGATTGCTTCCTGTAAGATACAAGAATTCCTTCTTACCTTCTCACATCCCTCCCTCTACCTGAAATGGCTTCCCTTCTCTCTGTATTCAAAGTTCAGTCTTCACCTTAGGTTATACTTAATTCTTGGAAATTTGCTAGGAACATGTCAGCTATCAGTCATAATGCCTCTTCAATATATCTGCCACAACTATAAAATTCAGAATTCAGCAAATGATGTCCTACATTTCTTTTTTGTATCTGTACTATGCCTCTAACTAGATTAAAAGCCCTTTTGGATGGAGTCGGTATGTAATATCTTATTGTAGTTTCAGTGTCCGATAGGTCTCAATAGAAGAGAATAATAAAGGTCATCTATAGGCAGATTCCAAAATACATTTCAGCCCTTTATTCTAGCTTATGAAGATGACTTTTTTTACCAAACTTTTTATTCTGTGTAAACTTTTCCAATTAAAATCTCCACCTCTTTCTTACCAATACAGTTTTATTTTCATAAATGAGACTTCCTTGCTGTATTTCCTTTAATAACTACTCCATCTTTCAAATTTTAACACTGCCTGAAAAAAAAAAAGATCATTTTCCGGAATACGATTGTATCTTTACCTTAATTTTCACAGTATCTCATTATATTAATGCATTTAGGAAAAGCAGAAAAGTAAGTAGGAGATTGCTTTTTGTGGTATTTTACAAGTACGATTTGCTTTACACAAAAAATAATGCATCCTAATTTGAAAAGTTAATTTATAAGATTCAATCTTTTTATATCAGAGATGCCAGCTGGGCACAGGCTTGTTACAATGAATGAAAACAGAAAACAGAAATTTTTATTATAGAACTCTTTTCAAAGAAGTCGAGAATATTAATGATTATGCTTTTATACTCCACAACTTAACTAAAGTTATATTAGCAAATGCAATAGAATCAGCAACGGAAGGTATCTATAAGATAATCTAGCTCAGGAGTTCACAAGTGGTATTTCAAAAGTAGCGTCCTTACAAAACAGGTTCTGTAGTTACCTACGCTCAGGAAAATCTGCTTGTTCTCTTTCCCCCCGTTGGAGATGCACGTCATACACATCAACTCCAAGAAGTTCAGCAGGAAAGAAACCTCTTCCATTTCAGAAATAGATTTGCCAGTAATGCTGGCTAACAGGCTGGAAATCAGAACTGGTAATCACACCATTTAGGAAATGCTGATCTAGTATAATACTTTTATTTTACAGATTTTTTTTTTTTTAATGAGAGTCATAGCAGCTAAACTGCTATTGCAGTAAGACACTACAGAGAGCAGCAGAGTTGACCCAAACTCAGGTCTCTTAATCCCACCCTTCCTCCGTGCCTCATTCGATATACATATAAAACACATAACATCACTTTGCAATTCAAAGTTTCTCCATCTTGGCTAAAATGCCAGTTTTTAAAAAGCACACACTAATATGTATTTCAAACATATCCAGAAGTGATCTATCACCCTGCCTAAATTTCTTTAACTATCTCCTTGTTTATAAAATTAAAAAGGTTGAATCTGATAGCAAATAACCTGGGGCCTCTGTGAAGGTCGAACAGCACCAGCAGCCCCTGATACTAGGTCTGAGATATGCTGGTCTCAGATAAAATCTCCAATGAATTGTACTACAACAAACTTCCTATGAAATTATTTTTGATCCCAGTTTGAGATTTTAAAAAACAATGATAGAATCAGCTTCAATGAAGGCATTAGAAGCAGAATGTTTGATTTGGTAATACACAAGAAAAAATGAACTCAGAAGGAAGGTTTCTATGATTGGAGAAGTGAAGCATCATACTTAATGTATGTCCCAGGAATTTATTATTTAAAGCAAAGATTAGTGAAGTATCAGTTTGTGAAATTCTACAAGAAATTCATTTCATAAGTTAACTGATATTCCTATCATCAGTAACTTAATTTTTCACACGAGAAGTTCTCATTTAAATGTTCTAAATGTCTAAACCAATTGTATTTCAGTAGCGTGAAAAATATTCTATATATTTAGTATTCATGATATTCATTTAAACAAGATGATTAGAACAAATTTGTCAGTTTGAAAAAACTGCCAGTGGTATTTAGCTGGATTTGGGGAACATGATCTGAAATCTAACAGCTTCTTTTCTTAAGCTAAAATAATGTAAAGTCATAAAATGCATGCATCCAAAAAAAAGCACCAGAAATACAGAATTGATAGACAAAAATTCTTATTAAATAAGAATAAGAATAACTTTCATTTTACTTATTTATTTTTTTAAGCTCTACATCCAATGTGGGGCTTGAACGCATGAACCTGAGTCACGTGCTCTACCAACTGAGCCAGCCAGGCCCCCCTTGGAATAACATTCATTTTAATGAAGGTAAAAGATTTCTGGTATATTTCTATTTTATATAGTTATCATTTTATTTTGTTTTGTGTCACAGAAATGATGCATGACTTCTTCAATAACACCTACCATTACAAAACAGTAGCTAACACATTGAAGACTCATTGTGTGCCAGGTACAGCTCTAAATACTTTCCATATAGTCACTCATTCAATTCTCAGAACAGCCCTACGAGACAGTACTGTGATTATCTCACTTTACAGATATTAAAACCAAGACATAGAGAGTTTTAGTAACTTGCCCAAAGTCACACAGCCAATAAGAAACAAATATAGATGGGATTTGAGTCCTAGAGTTCTAGCTCCAGAGTCTGTAATTTTTGAGCACTTACTATATGCCTAGTACTATGCTTCATTCTTTGTCTTACCCTATTTCAATATGCTGATTTACCTTTATTTTTAGGATAAAATCAACTCTAAACTTCTTTCTCTTTCATTTACTCATTTGTAAGATACGTGGCTACATTCCTGAATTTATCAATAAATCTCTCATGTATTTAAAACCAATTGCATTCCATTTGAAAAGTTAAGTTAGGGCATTACTCTCTGTATTGCATAATATTTAAAGTGCAAAAAAGCTGCCCACCTCCTACTTCCCTGGCCTGTCTTGATTAAGCAGCTGTGGGGAGTAAAGCAGATAAGAAAAAGAGGTACCTCAGAGTGCAGTTCACTCAATGAGGGAGGCTGCAAAAGAAGGAAAAGCAGAGGGGCCCTTCAAGGGATGGATTAACCAGCTCTGTCCAGTGATAGCCCAGAGCCAAAGACAATGTATTAAGTATGCATCCTCTGTTTAACTCAAGTGTCTGGAGTAAAACATGGCATCCTTGAAACTGAAGAAACCTCTCTGTAGCATTACCACCTGCCTTTCCTAAGTAGAATTAGTCACTTCCTTTTCAGTGAAGTTAATCAAATTAATTCTCCATTTCTGAGTAAGGAAGCCATTCTCGGTAGAGGATTTCCACTTTCTTTATATTCACAGGTAACTACTCCTACACATGGGTTCCATCAATTTTTTTTGAAAGTTGATTTTTTTTTTAATATGTAGTACATTTGTGGGATCTCTCCTATTAGATCTCTTCACTGTGTATGCTTACACTGAAACATGTTCTGGAGTGATCATGTTTATGGTTTTCTATTGTGTTTCAATCATGTCTCATTATTTATCTCCTCATCTCAAATCAATAGTAATATTCCCAGGCTTTCCATAATTCAGAGAGACTGAAAATATTCCTTTTGGTTCTCTGAATTAATTCTTCCTCAGGAAAAATAAAATGTTGCTTTGTTTTGGTCTTCCCCAGTCTACTAGGAAATGAATATCAAAGAATCTAAAGAATCTTCAATGAAAGGGAAGGATTCTTATCTATCCTTGTGCTCCATCTTGAAAATTACTTCTTCAGCAATGTTTTCATCTCTTAGTGATATATGTCTCCTTAAAAATAATGCTTATAAAAACAATGAACATATGGAAAATGTTAAATAAAAAAGCAGAACTCTATCATATACACTATGATGACAACTATATATGTATGTGTATATGTGGAGATATATATATATATGCATATACACACTTGCATAGAAAAAAATTAAGAAATTCATCAAAATTGTTTTGTTTGAACAGTGTGATCAATAATTTTTTCTTCTTTATATTTTTCTTCATTTTCCTGCTTTTCTGAAAAAGCAGATAATACTTTTAATAATTAAAAAACAGAACATTTACCATGTAGGTTACTAACATACAAGCCAGGGGAAAAAATATCACTTTCTTTCAAAGTACTAAGATTTCTCTGAATCTACCCTTATAGCCAACCAAAAATTCCTGACAATTTAGTGTTCTGCTTGGGTATTTTTCTTTACAAATACATATGAACACAGATACATATTTAACATAACCAGGTAGGCATATACTGAGTGATTTTTTAAAAATTTAAACTAAGTCACATAAACTCTGGCTTAAAACCCTCTAATGACTTCTCGCTTGAATGAGAATACAGTCAAAACTCTTTACCCAGATCTACAAAGCCCAGTAAAATTTGGCCCCAACTTTGACCTCAATCTCTAACACTTCCTCTAAATCACTCTAGGGCAGCCCCTCTGCCCTTTGACTTGTGCTTCACTGCCCAACACAGAGTTCTTTATGCAACTGGTTGCTTCCTGACATTAGGTTTCAACTCAAATGTCACCCTCCAAAAGAGGCCTTCAACGACTACACAACTTAACTTGCCATCTATTTCTTGTCTCCATCACTCATCTCCATTACCTTTAAATTTTTTTCTACACAGCATTTGTCACTATCAAATGTTCTTATTTCTTTACTTGCTATTATTTGACTCCCTTATTAGAATGAAAAATTTTCACCACTGTATCCTCCTTACCTAAAACAATATCTGACATATAGCAAGAAAACAATAAATACTTGTTGAAGGAATGATTACTGAAGAAAGGGAATGATGAGAATAGTAGCTGTCCATGGTAAAAATTTTGGTTTAGGGCCCTTTATACAAACATACACAGTTGGATTCCAGTCTTAACTAATATTACGGTAACAATGCAGCTGATATAAGTTAATATATATGCAAAGAAATGTAAGTACTAAGTAAAGCCAAGAAATGAAGAAATATTCACAAGGAAAGGATGAGAATGTAAGGGTTTTATTTATCACAGACAGTAGGGAGTAAGGGAAGGGATGGGAACTGAGTTCAATGACAGCAATAAAAGGATAAGAGATTGGGTGATGATAGATGACCTGAGAGAACTGACTTCCAGTGGTAGCTGAGGCATAATGAGATTAGTTCCGAAAATCTCCTTGCAGAGGGTGGATACTTGGTTCCATGCTCTGGTCTGCCACATGCCAGGCAGCTTCTTACTCAAGCCTCCAGAGGAATGGCTGAAATTAGGGCATTTAAGGTCTTCAGTCAAAGGACTCTTTCTTTATGGTCTATCAAACTGTTATATTGGCTAAATCATGATCTGTTTTCTTATATATCAGCATGTTATTAAGCAGAGCAACATGAAAAAGGAAGCAGAATGATTTAGCTTATTTCTTATGGCTCACAAGACTCAGGTCCTTTGGGATGCTAGACAATGATCAATGTCCCCAGAATTAATCTTATCATGTGTCCCAATATCAAGGAATTATGAAGGTGTTTAAAATTAGTGAAAAAAATCATTTTAAAAGTGAAGAAAAACAAAATATATAAGAATGTATCTTAAAATGACTATAAGTATTAAAAAAGAACTGTAAAAACAAGTTAGACTCAGGAAATTATAAAATTCATGTTGAAACAGTAATATAAAAATAAAATTCTTAAGCCTGAGTAGTGCTGAATTACAGGGTCTCACAGAAATGTCATGGTTCATTATCATACCTACACACATAAACGCCAGAAATAAAGAAAAGAACAAGGCTGGTGATATCTTTCATCTCTTTAAGGTTGTTTCTCCCTTTTGGTATAAAATATGTACTAGTTATTAATAGGTTATAAAAAGATAAAGGAGATCATTTTTTCTTTTCTACAAATTCCCTTATAATTGCTGTTAATTTTACCTGTTTTCAGAAGGCAGGAGCCTAATAAGCAGAAAGAAGTTTCAATTTGGCCACAGAATCAAAGCAAGAAATACGATTTCTTCTCAGAGTTCATTCAAATTAAATATAGCTTTATTTTTGCTACTATGGTAACTGTAAAAAGAACAATGGCTAAAATATTTGTTGACAGATGCAGAAAACAACATAACATTTCATTAATTCACCCTCAACAGAGATGTTTTTTGCCTTTTTCACATTGTTGACACTTACTTATTAATGTGTTATTAACTAGTCATTTTTAGAACATTTATATAATAGTGTAACAGATAAAACAAAAAGCAATTTAGTACATCCTTTAGATATAACAAAGGCTAATGTTTAATGTGCTTGGTTTGCTGTTAGGCACTTGACATTTGTCAACTCATTTAATCCTCACAAAATAATGCAGTGTTGGAATTATCCTTATTTTACAGATGAGGAAACAGAGGCTGAGTCAGAGAAGTTGGGTGTATTGTTAGCAAGTGATCAAGCCAGTTAGAACTCAGACTGTCAGAGAGAATACTTTTTTTTTCTTTTAAAGATTTTTATTTATTTATTTGACAGAGAGAGAGAGAGACAGCCAGTGAGAGAGAGAATACAAGCAGGGGGAGTGGGAGAGGAAGAAGCAGGCTCTCAGCGTAGGAGCCTGATGTGGGGCTCGATCCCAGAACGCCAGGATCACGCCCTGAGCCGAAGGCAGACGCTTAACGACTGAGCTACCCAGGGGCCCCAGAGAGAATGTTTTTTATACCATTCCAGAATATCTCCCTACAGAGACACTGAAAGAAAAATTCAGAAGACAACAGCATAGCCTGAGTGCCTACAGCATGCAAGGAATAAAGCAGAGTGTCCCGGAAAACATAAACATTTGTCAGACACAGACACTGCCTTCAGGCAGCTCACAACCTACAAGAATAGACATCAGATAACAATATAAATAACTATAATAAAAGGGAGAAATCCACAGTAGTCAAAAATAAATTAGTTGAATATTAAGAGAAATGATATTGTTTCTGGCAGGGGAGGATTAATTAAGACTTTAGGAAGTAAGCAACATTCAAATTGGACTTTAAAGCCTATAGAATTAATAGTTTTGTAGCAACTAGTGCTCACTAACATTTGGAAGAAGAACCCACCTCGCATACCAGAGAGAGTATACATCTTATTTAAAAATTAGTTTCGAGGGCATCTGGGTGGCTCAGTCATTAAGCGCCTGCCTTCAGCTCAGGTCATGATCCCAGGGTCCTGGGATTGAGCCCCATAAGGGGCTCGCTCCCTGCTCAACAGGGAGCCTGCTTCTCCTTCTCACTCTGCCCCTCTCCCTGCTTGTGAATGCGCGTGCTCTCTCTCTCTAATAAATAAATAAAATCTTTAAAAAATGCTTTCACATTTATCATTGTTCATAAGTCCTAAGCTTATGCTTACTTCTCCCTTAAACTGGTATTGGTATTTTGGTTGTAGAATAACCTAAGAATTGAGGTGCTTTGTCCTTTCATATATAACAGAATCCTGTTCTATTTAACCTCTCTGCTTCCCTTATTTAAGAAATCTCTTTCAGGGGCACCTGGGTGGCTCAGCCTTTAAGTGTCTGCCTTTGGCTCAGGCCATGATCCCAGGGTCCTGGGAATGAGCCTCGCATTGGGCTCCCTGCTCAGCAGGGATCCTGCTTCTTCCTCTCCCACTTCCCCTGCTTGTGTTCCCTCTCTCACTGTCTCCCTCTCTCTGTCAAATAAATAAGTAAAATCTTTTAAAAAATTAGTTTCTATCAATCCATAGTGGTTCTATACCAACTCTAATCTAGTTTCAGTTGCTGAGAAATGTGTTTAAGCTGAGCATCTAAAATGATCTCTGTGAAATTGTGTTTTAGAGCTTAAAAGTTTAGCTTACTGAACTTTGGGTCTTGTTACATATGCATGGAGAATGCATTTTGGGGGTTCACTGCATTTTTGCTTCTCTAAGCTTCCATTTTTCTGTACAAGATCAAACATTTCCTCACCTGAAAATGTTTCCAAACAGATCCATATTGATGTGATTTTCATTATCAGTATTAAGGATCTAACTTATTTATTTCATAGACCTGAGATCAGTAACTTTAGCAAAAATCCAGCTTACTGCCCATTTTCACAAATAAGGTTTAATTATGACACAGTCATGACCATATATGTTTTCATATTGTGAAAACATGCTACAATGGCAGAACTGAATAAATGTGACAGATATATGGCATCAAAACCTAAAATATTTACTATTGGACCCTTTTCAGAGAGTTTGCAGACCACTGCCACAGACAATTCATTCAGCAAATACTTATTATGGAACCACAAGGGTAGGTATCTAGTAAATAGCATGGGTTGCTCCTTATAGGACTAGCCTCATTAAACCAAGTTAAAAATTCATATTGCATTGTAATTAATCATCACATTTAAGGAAGAACTTGAACAACTTTTGCTGTGGAAAAAAAATACAGCAGGTGACTCAGGATGTAGTATATTAGTAAGTGCTCTATTCTTACTATTTATATAACTAGCTAACATTGAGCATTTACTGAGTGCTAGACACTATTGTAAACACTGAATAGAAGAAATATATGTCATTTATTCTTCACCACAAGCCTAGGGTGTAGGTACTATTATTATCCTCATTTTACAAATGATGAAATTAATACTCAAGGTGATTTATTTCCAAAATCCCACAGCTTATATTTGCTAGAGCTAGAACCTTACAAAACATGTTTTCATCCCAGGAGATACTTAAGCAGAGTCTGGATGACTTCTTAAAAGGTATAATGGTTTATATTTTTTAAAGAGAGCAAAATAAATTAATGACCACCATTTATTGAGAGTCTACTATGGGTCCGGCATTGTTCCATGTGCTTTAAACACATTCTCTAATTTTCATATCACCCCAGAAGGTAGGTATAAGTTCCTCTTCTAAAAATAATGAAAAAGTATTGACAGGTTATCAAAGGCATATACCTAGTATGCTGTAAAGCTAAGATTAAAACTTAGAGGTACGTGACTCTCTTGATTATCTCAAGCTATTTCCATTTTTTAAAAATCCTAGATGTAAGGGGTGTCTGGGTGATGCATTTGGTTGAGTGTCCAACTCATGGTTTCAGCCGAGGTCATGATCTCGGGGTCATGAGATCAAACTCCACATCAGGCTTTGTGCTCAGTAGAGAGTCTGCTTAAGACTCTCTCTTCCTTGCCCTCTGCCCCACCCACCATATGTTCTCTCTCTCTAAAATAAATAAATAAATCTTTTTAAAAAATCCTAGCTATACTTCCATAGCATATGAAAAGGAACCACCTTTAAAAATGAAAGCAGCAGATATTCAATAGCTGAACAAATAAGGAAAGAATAGCCTACATAATTAAAATAGCAGAGAAAATTGGGAAATATGAAATATATTTCTAAATGTAAGTATAGAATTCTTTTCTAATTGCAGCTAAGATCAAACTTAAGCCAAAATAGAATTTGATGGAGACACTAAACCTTCATTAAGGGAAATTTTCTTTAATTCTTCTAATAGAAATGATGATCCATTAACATTTAGCAGATATTTCTGACATCATTAGATATCCCTTTTTCCAAGGGAGGAGAGGCCCAGTCAACCCATTTCCACACTATTGTTGAAGGAACATCTGAAGACATAAAAGTGAACAATCCTCTTTTCTTAGAAGGCATGATTGAATGATAAAGAGACTTAAAAAAAAAAAAAAAAAGGAGAGGTTCTGGGCATTAGGTCCAAATAGACCTGACTTGGAATATTCACCCCTGCTACTTTGTAACTGCCACCATAAACGAGTTAATTTATTTCTCTGCACCCAAGTTTTCTCATCTATAATGGTGCTTGTGAGAAATGCTGTACAGGTTATTCGACATGGCTCCTTAGAATACATCCGACCAAAGGAATTCTCTCAGTTATATAATCATTTTTCCTCAGAGAGGGTCTTCAAAACGAAATATCATTTTCTCACTTATTCCCTTTCCTAATCTTTATATAGACTCCTTATGTCTCTTCAGTTTGAATGGCATGAGAAGAATATTTGTTGTATGCCTACTATGTATGGGTGAGTTGATAAAGGTTGACAAAAGTTAGAACATTTCAGGTATTTGAAAAGACTTATGGAAATGCTCAGAATCTGGAAAGTTGATGTGTGTTCCAGTTCTTGACAATCACACTAGTTTCAGTATGACAGAGGAGAGAGTAACAGAAGGAGTAACTGACAATCAAATATGAAAGAAGAATAAATAAAGTTTTCAGCATTCAAAGATTCAAAAAACTCTGCCTTGAGAAGTTAGTTAATGATATATTCAAGTGTATTGAGGAAGCAAAGTAAGAATAAGACATCAAAGCCAGGAACAAGGAATCATCTCCATGAGAATAAAAGGTTTTACTCCTGTGCAGCAAACCCAGAAAGCAAATGATAGAGACCAAAGCAGGATAGACAATTTCTGTATGGAGCTATCCAAGAAAAAAGAGGGAATCAATAGACAGTAAGATAGAATGCAGAAATTTAATGAGGAAATGATAAAGGAAAATTGTACAAGGAAAAGAAAGGCAATTAAAAACTCCAGGAAAAAGATCTGATTAGAAAGTTGAAGGTGGAAAATCTTCACTAAAATGTCGAACAAGGAGGTTGACAAGAAAAAAGAAACAAAACAATCAAGAGGATATTAATCCATCCATGCACTTTTAGGTTTATATCTCCTTTACTGCTCATATTCTTTAAAGGCAAAACATAAACATTAGGAAGAGAGATGATAGAATTTATGAGCAGTTACATTTACATTCTTTCTCATGTTAACACACACTTTCCTAGCTATTTAACTAGGTAAAGATTATGATGGTCTGTTCCCATATGCTGACCCCTTACTATCATCATAGAAACATGTCCTTTCTTGGTATAAATATGGTATATCCATGTAGTGGTATAATAATAAAATTTAATTAATATCTATCCGGAGGAAAAAGGGAGGAGTTGCTTAGGATCTGAGTGTGAATACCAAACAAATCATCTTCAGGGCTTTAACAAATTATATAAAATGATATTAAGACTTGAAATTTGTGTACCAAGATTATCAGGTACCAATTTATGCAACTCCCATTGAAAACAGCCACCAGGTCATCACCTACACTTGTCTCAGCCCACATTTCTAGTACCACTTTGCAGAGCCAAGTGATGGCACATAGATTACAGCCTGAAGAGCTGATGAAATAAGGAACTAGGATCTAAGAAGGTTTTGGACTCTAGAGCCTCTCCAGAACGTCAGCTATATGTCTCAGCCTGCATGACATGAAAAATTAAAGCCATGAGGCTTTAGAGGAAAGTGCAGATCAAAAATTGACCAACAAGACAGCTACAGAGTTTATGAGGTGAATCTAACCAATATCATGGTGAAATAGGAAAAAAAGTACATGATGGCAAGATATTAAACAATGAATAGAATGCAAAAGAAGGAGAAACCATTCAATTTTAATTCTAGGTACATTCTCCTTCTACTAGACCTACAGTCTTGACAGAAAAATAAATTTAATTTCAGCATGCCATTTGTAAACATAAATATGTAAATGTGATTCAATGGCTAAAATTTTGTAGTGTGAGCCTATGAACAAAATATGGGAAACTTGGCCAGTATCTCAGGATAAAATGTAAATGTGTACAAGCACAACAGTGTATAAGCGGAAGTATAACTAAAAGAAAGCAGGTGAAGAAGAGGAGGAATAATGAAAAAAAGAACCCAGAAGCTAATATCTTCATTTTCCAAAATACGAAGACAGGAAATACTGCCTAAAGTTGACGAAACGTAACATGGAAATATAAAAGTATTATTTAAACTTTTTTTGGAGAGAGGGTTGGGGGCAGGGAGGGACAGAGGAAGAGGGAGAGAGTGCATGAAGCCTGATGAAGGGCTGCATCTCACAACCCTGAGATCATGACCTGAGTCAAAATCAAGAGTTGGATGCTTAACTGACTAACCCACCCAGATGCCACAATAAATTTATCAAGTGTAATATTATTTAAAGTCACCAAGCTAAAAAAACCCTAAAATGTATCATAAAAAACAAACATTTGGAGGATTGGACATAGAGATAATATAAGTGAGCTAAAATCTTTACTCTCAGAAAAATAAGATAGACCATTTAAAGTTGATAAGTCAGTAATAGAGATATATGTATTTAGAAATATGGTAAACTTGAGATTCACTTTGGTGTGTGACACATCACATTCAATATTTATTGAATGTTTGCTATGAAGCAGGCATTGTAATAGGTATCAAAGATTTATAGGTAACTATGAAACTTTAATATGGAAATACATATATAACAGGGGCGCCTGGGTGGCTCAGTCGTTAAGTGTCTGCCTTCGGCTCAGGGCATGATCCCAGCGTTCTGGGATCGAGCCCCGCATCAGGCTCCTCTACTAGGAGCCTGCTTCTTCCTCTCCCACTCCCCCTGTTTGTGTTCCCTCTCTCGCTGGCTGTCTCTGTCAAATAAATAAATAAAATCTTTAAAAAAAATTTTTTTAAATTTAAAAAAGGAAATACATATATAACAGAAAATTAACACAATTTAAATGATATTTTAGTAATAATGTTAAAGCCCTTTGTTATCATAGAAACTAACATATAGTACTCATAAAATAAAATTGAGATCCTAAAACCTATGCCCAAAACCAAAACTCCAGGAGAAAGAATAGAGATGGAAGAGAACTTAAGAGTCAAATTAGAGACACTATTTAAAAGCATGTATGGAGGTCTTTAGTTTCCAGATTGCTCAGTCCACACTACCATTATCTAATGGTGTAATGGTGAGTCCAATCAATTCAATAAGGAAAAAAAATCAAATGATTATAAAGATTGAGATTCGGAGACATGGTTACTATTATTTGCAGATCATATAATTTCTTAACTAGAAAATCAGTTTAAACATTTATACAAACCACAGTGTGATTCCTAAGATGACAAGATACAGAATAAAGATAGAAAAGTTAACAACTTTCCTTTCTACCAGCAGCAACCAGTTAGAAAAATATCACAACAGAAACAGATATGAAATAACATAAAAAACCTATTAAATACAGAAAACCACATATGAAAAAACTATACAGCTACTTAACAACATAAAGAAGGACTTGAAAATATAGAAATTAATATCATTCTTCTGAGTGGGAAGATTCAATATTATAAGAATGCCAATTTTCTCCAATTCATCTCTAAACTTGACCTTGTTCCTCTCTAAAGCTCTGTACATAAGATCTAAAACTATAAAACTCTTAGAAAAAATAGGGTAAATCTTCATGACATTTGATTTGGCAATAATTTCTTGAATATGAAACCAAATGTACAGGCAACAAAAGCAAAAGTAGATAAACTGGTCTAAATCAAAATTTAAAACTTACATGCATCAAAGGACATAATGAACAGAGTGAAAAAGGCAACCAATGAACTGGGACAAAATATTCATAAATCATATACCTGTCAAGGCATTAATATCCAAACTATATAAAGAACTCCTACAACTTAGCAACAAAGAAATGAATAATCTAATTTTTAAAATAGATGAGGAATTTAAATAGACGTTATCCAAAGAAGATATACAAGAGCCAACAAGCACATAAAAACATCCTCAAGATCACTTTTTCATTAGAGAAATGCAAATCAAAACCACAGTGAAATGTCACTTGACACCTATTAGGATGGTTACTATAAAAAAAAAAAAAACCATAAAATAACAAGTGTTGATATGGAGGTAGAAAAATTGGAACCCTTGTGTACTGATGGTAGAAATGTAAAATGCTACAGCCATTATGGGAAATAGCATGTCCGTTCATAAAAAATTTTTAAATAAAATTACCATATGATCCAGAAATTTCACTTTGGGGTATATATCCAAAATAACCGAAAGCAGGGTCTCAAAGAGGTATTTGCACATCCATATTCACAGCAGCATTATTTGCAAGAGCCAAAAGGTACAAGCAACCCAAGTACCCATTGATGAATGAATGGATAAACAAAATGTGATATACACAGGCAAAGGAATATTATGCAGTTTTTAAAAAGAAGGAAATTTTGACACATGCTAAAATATGGATAAATCTATTTACACAGATAAATTTGTTTACTATACAATTAATTATATATTTATATTATATATTTATTTATACACTGTATTTATTTATACACATATATGTATTTTAATTCTGTAATTTATCTTAGGTTCCTCATCACCTGCTAATTAATTGTACATATGTACATACAGTAGTCCCCTTTTATCCATGGGGGACATGTTCCAAGACCACCAGTGGATGCCGGAAACTGTGAATAGTACCAAACCCTATATATACAATGTTTTTTCCTATACACACATGCCCGTGACAAAGTTTAATTTATAAATTAGGCACAGTGAGAGATTAACAACAGTAATAAAATAGAACAAATATAACAACATATCATAATAAAAGTTATATGAATGTGGTCTTTCTCTCAAAATACCTTATTGTACATCCTTCTTCTTCTTGTGATGTGAAAAGATAAGATGCCTACATGATGAAATAAAATGAGTGAATAATGTAGGCATTGTGATATAGTGTTAGGCTACTATTGACCTGGTGACAAATACATCAGAAGGAAGTTCATCTGCTTTTGGACTGTGATTGATGGTGGGTAACTGAAAACACAAAGCAAAACCACAGATAAAGAGACACTACTGTATGTATGTATATATACACACACATATATATACATACATAAAATACATACACATGAAGAAGATATGGTAGGCTATTTTTATAATTATGGAGTTGGTCAAGGTCAGCCTAAACAAAACACAAAGCCCAAAAGTGTTAAATAAATATATTTTAAAATTTTGGCTTCATAAAGATTAAAACTTCTGCCCCATAAAAAAAGAAATATAAACAAAGTTAAAGGGCAAGCAACAAATTGGAGAAACATTTTTTTGAAATATTTTTCACAAAGTTTGAGACCTAGAATATACAGTGAATTCTCACTTTTGTGGTAGTTTTGTTTTATAAAGTCACCATGAGCACAAATTAGCAAATACTGAATCATCGTTCTTAGGGAAAATACAGGGTTAGGTTCCTACAAGACCCTGGTCACAGCATTTTCATCAACTGATCAATATGAAATTTGTTTTATGTGTATTTTTATTTAAAGGTTATATTATATATATAATATATATATTAACACTGAACTCACAGCCAGCAGCATATAATTCATGCCTGAATGATGCTTATCCAACATATATTTTCTTAGAAGGCATATCACAGCCTTCTTGAGCTCCTAGAAATACTAGACAGAACTTCAGCACTATATTGAGTCATTTCAAACAGTGAAATCCTCAACAAAAGCACAAAATTTTTTATCTAAGTGGCACTAAATAGACTGTGAAAAGGACAACTGTTTATACAGGATAAGAGCTGAAGCAAGAAGGCGGAGTTTCACCTATTCAGCTTCAACTGGAAACATGTGCATCAAGTGACTCAAATTTTTCACTGTTCTCTGCATGTTCATGAATGATCACCATGAGTATTGTCTTGGGGGTTACAAATAAAATTCAGCAAGTGGGCAAATTCACAGGTAAAGAATCCACAAATAACAAGGATTAACTGTATTAAAATACACTTATAAATCAATTCTTTTTAAAAAATGGTAAACAAAATAAGTATGTAATTCACACAAGAAGACTTACAAATGCCCAAAAACATTTGAGGAAAAAATTCCTTCACACTAATGATCAGGGAAATGTGACTTAAAACAATAATGACAAATAATAATTGATGTCCTTAAAAATAATGTTATACAATGACAATCACACAAACGATTCATCCCACAGTGTCTTCTAGCTGTCCCTACCTAATCCTCTCAAAACAGCAATTTAAATTATTAAAGACAACTGAATCAAAAATGCCTAGAAAAGTATAGACTAATATGAAAAATGAATGAATGACTGAGTGAATGGATGGCACCAATGATGTCCATCAATGGACAGATGCAAGCAATTATTTCCAAACTATTCTATGGAAATTCATGGTGACAATGAACTGTCATGACTTTTTACAACTCATAGCATTGATTTTTTTCACAAAATATAAAATATTTATTAGAAAATTAGATTGCTTAGCATAAATAATCCAAACAATGTGTAAGTATATAAAGAGGGAAATTAAAGTCCCCCTGAAATAGTAAGCCTTAGATAGAACTATTAGATATAACTATTATTAACATAGTATTAGCATAGCATACATACTGCCAGACTTTCTTTTTTTAATAATAATTTTTTATTATATATGTTAGTCACCATACAGTACATCCCTAGTTTTTGATGTAAAGTTCCATGATTCATTACTTGCGTATACAGACTTTCTAAGCATAAATAAATATCACATTTATCTTAATGCACTTATTATGAAGTTAGTTTGCACTATACATACAGTTCTTTAACCTGCAAATCCTACCAAAATTGCTAGAGTGTTATTTTCAGAGGCCAAGAACCTAACAGAAAAAGATCAATTTGCATTTGTATAGGAAGGAATTTATATAGAAACTTGCATTTATATTTTAAGATCTTTATAATAATCCTATAAACAGGAAAATAGCCTCCTCATTTTAAAGAATAGGAAGCAGAGGGTAAGTTACTTGTCCATGATTATACCAATAAATAGCAATCAGAATAATCACTTGAACTAAACTTTAAGGTTCATGAAGGCAGACACCATATATAATCCTTATTTTATAATATTCACAGTACCTGGCACAAAATTTAAAACAACATGAGGCATTATGCACATTCATATTGTTTAGTGGTCTATACCCTGCATGTAACTAATGGTCAATAAACATTTGTGAAACAAATGGATGAATGCATAAAAGAATAGAAAAATGTGGAGGGATTCTAAATGAACTGAGATTCCTATCAAGCCATTAATTTTTTTAATCTGTAGAATAAATAATAAATATATTTAGCAGCTCAACCACTCTGGAAACATAATGTAAAATGGCATATCAACTTGGGCAAGTTACTTGATCTCTTGAAACTCAATTTTCTCAAGGTCAAGTGAAAATATTTCATAGAATTGAAGTGAAATTTAAGTGATATAAGGAATATAAAATGTCTATCACCATACCTGGCATGGGCTAGGCACTCAATAAATGCTAGATACTATTGTTAACATTCCTATTATCATCATCATTATAATAGTTTCCTAAAAATATACAAAATGGAGACTTCTCAATGGTAAAGTTTTAGTCCAATTATTTTGAAGGTCATTAAAATGACTACATAAAATCATAAAGACCTAGATCACATGAATGCTGATAGTAAAGCTAAAATACATTTCTCTAGAAATGCCTGCAACTCCTACGTTCTGCCTAGACACAGACAATAGACATCTGTTCCTTGAATGAATATGTAACAGATGAATTGTCTACTGACCAAATTTCCAGTCATCATATTAGTTTCCTTTAGTCACTGTAACAAATAACCACAAACTTAGTAGCTTAAAAAAATATTAATTTATTCTCAGACAGTTATTGAGATCAGAAGTCTGAAAGGAGTTTTGCAGGGGTAAAACCAAGGTGTCAGCAGGACTTGTTACCTCTGGAGGCTCTAGGAGAGAATTCGTTCTCTGCCTTTTTCATTTACAAGATGCCACCTACATTCCTTGGCTCACAGCCTTTTCCACCATCTTTGAAGCTAGCAACGTGACATTTAAATTTTTTTCTCTCTTTCTTCATCATATCATCTTCCTTATTATAAGGACCCTTATGATTACAATGGGTCCACATAGACAATCCAGGATAATCTCCCCATTTTAAGATCCTTAACTTAATCACATCTGCAAAGTCCCTTTTGACATATAAATTAACATATTCACAGTTTAGAACCTGGATATTTATAAAGGGAGGGAGACACTATTTTTTTATTATATTCCATCCTCTGGGACCCAAAAAAATCACATCTATCCACATGAAAAATCCATTCACCCCCATCTCAACATTCTCCCAAGTCACAACCCATTAGGACATCAATTTAAATTTCATCTAAATCCTATCAGCTCAAAAGTCCCAAATCTCATTATCTAAATCAGGTATAGGAGAAATTCTGAGTATGCTCCTTCTTGAGGCAAAATTCCTCTTCATCTGTGAATCTTTGAAACTAGAAAACAAGTTATTTGCTCCCAAAACACAATGATAAGATGGGCATAGAATAACAATTATAGATATACCCATTCAAAGAGGGAGAAATGAAAGGGAAAAAAGGGGGAGTAAACAGTTATAAGTAAGTTAGAAAACCAACCGGGCAAACTTCACTAGGTTTCAAGGACTAGGAATAATCCTTTGTAGGATTATTCTCAGAGATTATTCTCAGATTATTCTCAGAATCCTTCTCAGCTCCATCCTCAGCCCTGTCCTCTGAGTCTTACTTTCTATTTAATAAAAGTTAACATATATTTGCAACTGTGTAGTTTTATTAAGTCTGTTTCTTGCCTGTAAGAATACATTCCTCTTCAAATCCAACAACCTTCTTTTATTTTATCTTCTCTTTGTGCCTTTCAGTCCTAACTGGCAGTGTCCCTGCTAATAAACCATTCTCACAGACCTTGTGGGTATCTTACATATGTCACAGGGATTCATTCCATTAAATAAAAGCCCCCTCCACAGATCTTTCCTGGATAATCCCAGCTCTGGATTGTGCTGAGAACGCTGAAGAGATCTATGAGATACACACCTAGTCTCTTCAAAGAGCCCTGTGTGTGATGGAATACTCTTGTTTTTTGATCCCATGGGCACTAGAAAAGTTACCCAGTCACACTTTTGGCTTTCTCCCCAGGACACACTTTCTTGAGAGTGAATCCACAAATTTTAGCCTCTTTTTCAATCTGGACAGGCTGAGAACGTCTCAAATCATCACATCCTGGATTCTTTTTGCTTAAAAGTTAGATTTTCCAGCTTTGTTTTATTGTTGACCTTTAATTTTATACCATTGTGGTTAGAAAACATGCTTGGTATGATTTCAGTCTTTTTAAATTTGTAATATTTGTTATGTCTTTTTTAATGTGATTTAACCAGGGGATTCTTCTGTGTATACTTGAAGAAAATGTGTATTCTATTTTTCTTGGATGGACTATTTTATATGTGTCTTTTAGAATCATATATTCTGAAGTATGCCTCAAGTAAAGAATGATCTTGTTGAAAAAAAATGTGATTCATTCAATTTATATTTTTTGCTATAGGTAGCAAGAAGAAACCAGGCTGCACATTCAACACTGTGCTTGGAAATCTCCTCAGCTAAATACCCAGATTTATCACTTACTACTTTGCCTTCCATGTAATACAATTCTGCTAGGCTTCCTGCTATTGTATAACACCTCCTTTCTTCCAGTTTTCAATAACATATTCCTCATTTACTTCTCAGTCTTTATCAGAAGCACCTTCAACAATATTCATATGTCTACCAACATTCTATCTACGATGATTTGGGTATTTTCTAAGATGATATGGGTTTTCTCTACTATTCTCCTCACTTTTTTTTCTGAACCCTTACCAGTAGTGCCTTTAAGATCCATCCTTCTACAAACACTGTGACAATTTTTTAAAACAATAGAGGTATTTTTCTACAGTATCACCTTCTGAGCCTTCACTGAGAGAATCTTTAGTATTCATACTTCTATTCAAGGCAATATAGACTTTTCCTTTTATACTACTCAAAACTCTTCTAGCCTCCAGCCACTGTCCAATTCCAAACACTTCCATATTTTTAAGTATTTGTTATAGCAGCACCCCACTTCCAGGTATCAAAATCTGCATTAGTTTCCCAGGACTGCCATAACAAATTACCACACACCTAGTAGCTTAAAGCAACACTAACTTACTCTTTCACAGTTCTGGATGTCAAAGGCCCAACACGATCCTCACTGGGCTAAAATCAAGATGTTGGCAGAGCTGGTTCTTTCTGGAGGCTCTAGGGGAGAATCCACTTCCTGCTTTTTGACCACCTGCATTCATTGGTTTGTGGTCGTTATCGTTTCAACCTCAGCTTCCATCATCACTTACCCCTCTGACTCTGACCATTTTGCATTTATTTTACAAAGACCATTGTGACTACACTGGACCTACTTGGCTAATACAGGATATCTCCCCATCTCAAGATCCTTAATTTAACCACACCTGCAAAGTCTCTTTATCATGTAATGTCATGGAGTCAACTTGTAAAAATCAAGATATAGACATCTTTTGGGGGAACTAATCTTCCTACCACAGCCATGTTCATTATTAACTAAATTGTCTAAAATGTTTAACCCATATTTTCAATTACATTGTTTTAAGCACTCCCCTCATTCACAGCCCAAATTACTAACATTTTGAATATTGGTTCTTCTAAAAGTTTCAACAAGAAGTTCAGCAACAGAATAAGACTATATACTGAATCACACAATTCCCAGAGCTGTTGAGATCTGAATAATTCCTTGACTCATTATTATTGTTTGGAGTATTTCCAGAGTACATAATAGTTTCATTACAGAGAGAAAAAGTTAAATCTCTATCATAAAAATTATAACTATTCTGAAGCTGAAAGATATCTAATGAGTCATCTCAATTTCAAGGATGAGAAAAATAAGACCCAGGGAAGTTAAATGATTTACTTGATGACACAACTCTAATGTAGAGGTCAGGGAGCATAAATTTATTTTAATAATATCTAATGCCTAACTATGGAAATCTGTTCTAAGAGCAAGCATACAGAAAGCCACTGCATTCTCATAAAAAGAATTCCTCAATCTCAGGTTCAGGTAGATTTTTGTTTAGCTAGTTGAACTTCTTAAGTTTTGAGGCAAATATTAATATGGTAGTTTTCAAAATGGCTAAGGGAGTTTAAAACAAACTATACCAGATTAATGAAAATAGAGACATATTTTCCAGATGATGATTATCAGGCCAATAATAGGAGTTGTTGGTCTAATGTTGTTGGTCTAATGAATGGTCTGAAAAATTTTCTGAAAGTCCATAGACCCTACAAGTATTGCAGTGTCTGATTTCCCTGGAGATAAGGCAATTATCTCATGCTCTAATGGAACACTAAGATAAATATTTTGTAATATATGTGCATGGTATAAAAGTGCTTTTAAGAAAACAGGTGTATTTCCACTTTATTTTTTTAAAGCACCTAAATTAAATTATTGTGTCCAATGCTACTTATTCTTTTCAAAATACACCAAAACCACTGAGATACTTTTAAAATCTTAGATTGATACTAAATGTGTATTAGGCTTATTGTTTTTTCTAATTATAAGATAAGTAATAAGGACATAAAGTAAAAATTAAGATATAAGGACTTTAAACAGGCCAGTAAAAATTGCTATTGGTGTGTTAAGAGGCTTCTTAATAAACAAAGGAAAAATACTCATATTATCAGAAATAACCAGATATTTCAAAATGAAGGGAAGAATAATGTTTGTTTTGACCTACAGAACAAACTAAAGACTCGAAAACTATGGTTTTACATATGTGTGTGTATGTGTGTGTTACGTATACCATTATACCAATAAGGATATCTTAATCTTATTGCATTGATAACATTTATAATAGTTGGTAAAATTTCTCGGACTTTATATATATATATATATACACATACACACACACAATATGGTAGTGGTAAGAATAGAACATAAATGTAATGTTTAAGCTTCTTTTCACTACATAGCATACAGATATCTCGGAAAAAGCTTAAAATCTCAACAGCAATGTGAGGATGTATCAAAACATAAAATGTATCAAGGCTGTAAAAATAGACATTGCTAATAAAAATAGTTTTATTTTTCCCACTAATAGAAATTATCCTAATAAAAATAGAAAGTATAAGGAAAATAAAATTTACACTGTCCCGAGATAAGCATTTTAAACATTTCACTGAACATACTTTCATACACAAACACACACACAGATGATCTTACATAAATTGGACCACACATATAACACTCATTTGAAATTTTTTTGCTTTGCTCTTTATCTTTAAGAAAAAAAAATCAGGAATATCTTTTCATGTCAAATAGGGAACCGCATAATGATTTTTATGACTACCGAGTATTGTATCATAGAATGTTCCATAATTTATTTAACCAAACCCCGATTATAAGATATTAATCTTGTTATTATCATTTTTTGCTACAATAAACCTTGATAAACACACTGTACTACTAACCTATTTACCAACTTGTCCACTTCTTTGTTCAAGGTAAATTGTCTATAATTACTTCTAATTAGCTACAACTAAAATACTGGATAAGAGAGTGTATATTTTAAACTCATACCTAATAGAAATTTTGCCTAAGCCTTTTTGAAAGCAATTTGCCAATATGTATTAAGATCCTTCGATGGGTCCCTGGGACAGGGGGTTGTGCTGAGCTGTGGCAGGCAGGGTGGCGTAGTAAGGATGGGTGGGGTAGGTGGAGAGGACAGTGTCCCTGCTCTGAGGGAGGGGCTGTTGGGCAACAGAGACAAAGGGATGTGTGGTTGGCACAGGTCACAATGGGCAGGAGAGGATAAAAGGGGTCCTGTGGGGTAGTTTAAGCCTAGGTGGAGGCTTCGGTTTGGGAGGAGAGGAGCAGTACAAATACAATTGGCAGTGAGGTTGTAGAATCCAAAAGAGCAGAGGCTATTGTGAACCAATGTGTCAGGCTCAAGAGGAGGCCCCTCCCTACTGCAAGTGAACACCAACATCTACATGCCTCAACATCTGTACACTCTGACATCTATTGGGACCCCAACATCTGTGCACCTCAACATCTGCGCACAGTGACATCTACTGAGGCCCGGATCTCTCGCTCCTCCACATCTGCATACCATAACATCTACTGGGGCCCGACCTCTATGAGCCTCCACGTCTGTGCACTCTGACATCTACTGGGGCCCCAGCATTGGTCCACCTTGACATCTAGTGGGGCCCTGACCTCTGCTCCTCAACATTTGCACATGGTAATATCTACTGGGGCCCCAATTTCTGCACTCAACATCTGAGCACCCCGTCATCTTCTGGGTCTCCAACACTATGCACCCCAATATCTCCATGCTCTAGGCAGAGCACAGTCTGGGGCAGGTGCAATTGTCTCTAGCACTGAGCAATTGGTAATCAGTACCCCCACCCTGTTCTCAATTGCTCAGAGACAAGCCTGCAAAGACCACTGCTAACCCACCTGCTAGAGAAACCAGGGAAATAGGACGCCCTGCAAAGTGTGGTAAAGTGTGGAAGACCCCTAGGAGTCCTTGATAAAAGATAGCCATGAACAACCAATCTAAGTTACCACATTACACAGCCCAAAGCAGCCCTGCAATGGGTATGTTTAATACTTCCATGGGAAAACTGCAGCAACAACTGTACAAGGGGGAGTATACTATATTCAAGTATGCCCCAATGTTTGAGAGTGACTTTATACAGGTCAGCAAAAAAGGAGAAGTGATTGACGTGCACAACCGTGCCCGAATGGTGACTGTGGGCATTGTTCGCACTAGCCCCCACCTCACACTACCTGATGTCATGCTGCTGGCCCGACCAGCTGCTATCTGTGATGACTATAACAGATATGGCCCTGCCACCCAGGAAAAAGTTTACAAGCCTACACAGATCTTAGAGCTAACCAGACTGTTTCCCTTGAAGTTTGTAACAATATCTATCCATAATGGTAAAAAACAACAGCTCTGCCTGAAGCTTGCCACTGGCCGATCTTTTTACCTTCAGTTGTGTCCCCCTTCTAATACAAAAGATCTTTTTGTTTATTGGGAAAACCTTATTTACATTCTGAGACCACCAGTTGAGGCTTACAGAGGTTCCCAGGCCATCCCAGTTGGAGACACACTGGACATAACTGGATTTGAAGAGGAGGACAAGAGCCCAGGGGTAAGTCTTTACAGACGGGGTCACGTGCTGTGGGAGAACAGCTAAAAGTCCTGCAGAGCCTTTGGTACTGAGACTCACCAAGAAAATTCATTACATTTGGATGGGTTCAGGGCCAAAAAGCCTTTATTTGGAGGCCATGTCACATTGGGGAAGTTCTGGGTGCTCCAAAGTGTTCCCCAATGCTGTATTTCAGAGCTTCCTTAGCTGTCAGCAGTTCTTAATTTCATGTCCAATACTGTATTGCCAATGTGTGGCATCCCGACCATATCCTCGCCCCCATGTCTCCCCATGATCGCCATGTACTGATTTTGTATACATCGTTGGCAGAGGGATGTGCTTGTGAGCATTGTTAGTAGCTATCAGAATATCAAAGTGCATGTCTCTTAGCCAGCAGAAATACTAACACAAGTGTATTAAAAAAGGCATATGAGGATATTTGCTGGTGAATTATAATAATGTTCTTGCTGGCACTGGAACTGTCCAAGCAAAACTGGAATGATCATGTGGTCATTGTGGAGATGATACTAAAGAGGAGGATTCCTGCAACAAATGGGAGATTGGACTTGAGACATATAATTATAAGCTCTTATTGTTTAGCTATAGGATTAAAAGGTCTCACTTTCTTTATTTCACTTTTTTTGTCTCTCCCATAGGCAAACGTCCTTCATTTCTATGGAAGGAATCAAGATCAAGTTGACATCAGGAGTCTTCACATGAACCCTGAATTGTTTGGGGCCACCCCTTACGGTTACGCTGGGGAGGAATGAATTCATCGTGCCTCCCACACATACTGCATTCAAGAGTTCACACACTTCTGCAGCCACAAAGCCTACAGTATCAGATAAAAGGGTAGGGATGGTGACAGGAGCAGCCGTCACAGATCCAGGAAGAAGCACAGCTAGAATGGCCATAGTGGGAGCATTCGACATGTCTTATTATTGTTGTTAGCCAGGGCTGTAAGCCCTTCTTCTACTCAGAGGTTACTTCCAACATCGCAGTAGAAGCTACTCGCCTCTTCCCAGAGGGCAACATAAATATGGTGATTCCAAGGGCAGAAACTACTGCCAAGCCCATTGCAAAAACAGCTAACAGCTCAGGCATCTTCACAGAGTGAAGGCTACATGAGTGAACAGGATGGAAGCCAGAGGTCTCCACCCAGCAGGACTGACTCTTCAGGAAAGAGTTTCAAAGCCCTGTATTGCACCGAGGTGGACACCTCATATAAAACTGTGGAGGAAAGCAATATCATCCATCCTAATACAATTCAACTCAAATTCTCTGCTGTAATAACATACGCTCTATTAACAGGGAAGGGTAGCAATAAAAACAAATGGCTATTTCTGATCAGGCTCTAACCTATCTTTAACTTTCCCTTAACTTGATATTTGTGATTAAATGCACAGATGACAGAATAAAATGCTAAAGATTATTCTCAAAGACCCTCATCCATTTTTCATCTACATGTATTAACCAACAAAAATTATAAAATCCCCAAATACATAACCAAAGACAGAAGCAAATAGTAGTGATTATTACAAAAATATTATTGTCAGGAGTGTTGAAAAACTAATTTTACTTTCTAGAATGGGTTTCATTTCCCCAGTCTCTTTATTCTTGTTTTTTGCCCAACTTAAATATTACTTAACTGCTTTGAAATTATATTAAAGTACCCAACATATTCTATAAATCTTAATTTTAATTCCCTGAATTTGTTTAAATTCTAAATTTCTTTGTGAAAATTTAGAATTCTAAATAATGTCTCATCACAATGGAAGGATAAAATGCCATATTAAAACTAGAAAAACAGAATAATTAGCTAAACTTGAATATAGGATCATTTCAAAATCTAGACAAAAACTAGAGATTAGATAATCTTAGAAGTGTAAGATCTACAGGATCAGCCAGCATTCTAATTTAGCAAGTAAAAAATCTTTTTAAGACTCTAAAAGTAATACATTACATAGTTTTAATTAAGTCTGTATTTCACATAGTTTTAATTAAGTCTGTATTTCCATAATCCTCATGTTTCTGAAGCTTAGCACTATGCTTTGAATATAGAGGATCTTTGATACATGTGTGCTAGATCCAATTAAATTAAGGGTTATAAATGTGAAATAAATATATTTTATTTGAATCCAACAAATCTGAGTATATGAAAATTTGCAAGCACTATACTAATTCCACTGATCCCGAAGGTTCCAATACCAAACTGTAAGGTAGTGGTTTTAAGTCCATGAGACCTTATATGCACAGTGGTTGGCTTAATGATTTTTATTTCAGGTCTAAAAAAACAACTTCAAAATAAAATCCTGTTATTCATGAAATTTTAAGAAACTTTTTATTTTGAAGCTGGCCCATAAAATCCTGAGTTCAAAGTTATTGCAAGTTGTAGGACAAATTTACATTTGATATGATGTCTCCAATGTCACAACAAATGTATTAAATTTTATTGTAGATAGACACATGTATGTTAAAGGAGAGTCCATCAGCAAACTGAGAACACTAGTAGAAGTCCAGATGAGAATATTACTAAAGAATTCTACTCTTCATTCATTACATTAAATAGAGTAAAAAAAGAAAGAAAGAAAGAAAGAAAAAGAAAGAAAGAAAGAAAGAAAGAAAGAAAGAAAGAAAGAAAGAAAGAATAGCACATCTCAAGTAAATTTATAGATATAATGCAGTCACAATTAAAATACCAATAAGGATACTTTTATAAAATATAAAATTTTAAGAGCAGGCAATCATGTCAGCTAATTAATACAATCATAATTTCTCCTGCATTTTATGTAAAAATATCAAAACTGAGTCATGTGGTTTTAAAAATAGGACAACAGAAATAAGAGATTTCAGAAGAAAATCCAAGCCAAACAGGATGCAATATAATGAAAGAAATGGGAATTTTCTCTAGATGAAGTGAATTAAACAAACAAACAAAGAAGACGAAGAAGTTTAAATAATTTGATAGTTTAAAAAACTACATAAAATACACTCATATATACAAATTAAGGGGGGGAAAGCTGCAGACTGGGAAACATTTGGTGGTAAATGTAACTACTAAAATATTATTATTCACAAATCTTCACAGGAAAATGGCCAAAGAAAAATATCTAGTATCAAAAAATTGTAAACCAAGCCTACTACCAAGCCTAATAAAATGAAAAAAAATAAGTGTTTAAGAAGGTGGTAGAGAAGCAAATTATAGTCATATATTATTGATGGCTCAGAGCCCTAATACTTTATCTTATGAAACAAACTAAATAGATAAATGCAAACAGTAAACTGTTAAGCAGATGAGGTTAGATTAATAAAATAAAATAAAATAAAAATAAAATAAAACAAAATAAAATAAAATCTATGTTTCTTTCATTCCTTTCTATTTCCTTACAGATATGAGGTAAAACTCTTTAAGTGTGGAAATGAAACTGCCAAACATATACATTTGTTCATTGTTCTGCTCAACTACTACTTACTACTGACAATATACTAGGAACTATGTTGGCCTTAGAAATAGATGTAATACAATATATAGTCTCCACCTTTATGGAACTCATGGTCCAGTATATATTGATAACAATTCTGTAATGATTAGTATAGTGTCTTCAAGTCCTAAAAATAGTTCATGTTAAGGTGAAGAGATTTTTTTAAGTACCATATGCTGATTTGATTTTCTCTACAATAAATTAATATTGGAATTTGAGTGGCTATGATCAACTTGTGACATAAGACATGAAAAATGTGATATTTTTCTTAGACATAATTGCTTCATACTTGAGGCAAAACAGAAAATAATATTTTTGAGATGTAACACTATTCCGGACAATTACTGCAAATTATTTTCTGTCCAGGCCTGCTTTTCCACACATGCACTAAATAGTTATATATACATACCTTTGCCATTACAGTGTTTTTTTGTATTAAGTATTTTTTCGTATTTTCATTGTGGCTTCAAATTTCCTAGCTCTGGGTAATTCTACTTATTTCTGAAACTCCTCCATAAGCTTATGGTCCAAAAAACACAACAGTAATTTGAAGGTAATACAAAAGAATAAAATTGACTTAAATAGTGAAATAGTTTCAAAATCGTAGTCAAATATTTTAGAGTTCTGGTCTCATTTTTGGATTGTCCTACATAATTTTCAATGGTGAATATTATTCTACAATGTTCCATCGTGCTAAAAAATAAAAATATCAGTGACAATGCTTTTGAAGAGCACTAATATGTTTCCTCGTAAATCATTTTCTGTTATTTTAATATAAATTGTAATTTAATTTGAAAAAGCATTCTTTAAATGAACTATTTCTAGATCATAAATATTAAAAATCTCAAAAACAACTCAATTTTTCAGGAACTAGCATCATGATCAAAATAAAACAACCACATAAAAGGATATAAAGTATGTGTTTGCTTATGCACATATGTACAGCAAGTTAAACGTTTTACTGACCTTTAACTGAAGAAAAATTACAAAATGAATAAGATATTAATTGGATTTTCAGGAAGAGAGAAAAAAAGATTTCCTTAAAAACAAAGGCAAATAATTTTATGTTTTATATCTTAAGAAAAGTAAACTGTTACCTGTGCAAGAATGGGGAAGCCAAGGTTCCTACATCCATTACAAGGAGTTAATGCTTCCCAGAGTCCTGAGGGCCCACAAGTGTTTTCATCATCATCTTCTTCTTCCACTTCTCCTGGTGACAAATTTATTGTAGATGAAGTTCTCTGAAATTAAATTTATATTATACCAATATATTATATCAATGTTATTTAGATATCTTAACATCAATTAAATGACATTATTTTCTTGTAGTGTATGTTAGCAAGCAAAATCAGCTTAATATTCACCATAGTTATGTGGCTGTGCCATGGCACTAAGACAGAAAACATGTATAATTCAATTTAAGTTGAATATTTAAAAAAATTGAAAGTGAAAAAACTGGGTGAGAAAGACTATTAGGATACAAAGTTCACAATGAAAAATAGACATGAAAATGACCCAACAAAATATCTCAGTAGCAACAAATTAGAAAAATCTTATCATTTCTAAATGCAATCAGAGGAATAGCAGGAAAATACTTTATTAAAATAGGAATTGCCAAAAAGCATATTTTTTCACGATGTCTCCTTTTCAAAAAAATGAACTTCATAAAATTTTATATTATATGTGTAATGGGGGTAATACTTTTAAAATTAACAATGGGACTTCCATGTTTAACCTGCATATTTACTTTTGTTACTTGCCAAATCCCATTAAAATGACAACGGATTTGTTAAAATGGTCTAACGTGCATAAGGACAAGGACAACGGGAGAGAGATTAGCAGATGAGCAATAACAAGAAAATTTTAAGATAATGATAAACAAATGGATAAACAGATTAGCAGGTGAGTAAGAACAAGAAAATTTTAAGATAATGATAAACAAATGGGTAGATATTACCTGATCTAGCAAACTTGAGAAAACTGAAAACAAAATGTCTGCAAGGGGGAAAAATAAGCAGCATGTCTGTTCATGACTCAGCACCATCAAAACGGCTTATGAATCATGAAGATGTAGGTGCAGGTGGGGCTGCAACAGGATAGAAACTCTACATTTGGAAGAGTTAGACCCTTAGACCAATGTTCTCAACTGGCCAAGAAACTAAACATTCACCACTGACAAAAAATGGGAGGTTTATTTTCTGGTGGGATTGAAACAAAAGGATTATGAATTCAAACAATCCATGCACAATGAACAGAGGGGTGTCTCTGTAAAAGCAAAGAAATTAATTGAATATCTGGTAGTTGTAGATTCCCAACCCACCCCAGTGCCTGTCCACATTCACCCTACAGAACATGGCAACTAGGTTTATATCCCCCAGGTAAGAGATGAGGATATATTCCCCTCTGCAGAAATTGACCTTCCAAGAAAGAAGATCTGTAAGTACCTAGTAAAATGATGGGGGTCTATGCCTTAACTCTTACTGTGAAGCCCACTTCTCATAAAATCTCCACTCAGATAAACAGTTTTAGGTAAATATGAACAAGAATCCAAGCATCATCACACATTTGAAGGAAGTTTTTAACAGAGACCAAAATAAATATACAGAAAAAAGTTATAAATGGTATCCACAAAGACATAGAAGATACTTGCATCCGTGAAAGAAGAACAGAATACTATAAGACAAATAAACACCTAAAACCCAATAGAAGGTGGAAAATAAGTCTGAGGAAATTTCCCAGAAGACAGAACAAAAGATGAGGAGAAATTAAAAGTTAAGAAATTGGGGATCAAATTAAGAGGTCCATGTAGAGAAAGGAGGAAATCATCAAAGAAACAACGCAAGGAATTTTGCCAAAACTGATGAAAATTCCATATTCAAAGTGCCTGATGAATGCTCAGCAAACTGATTTTTGTTTTGTTTTGTTTTGTTTTGAAAAAAGGTGGAAGTCTTCAGAATGTAGTGTTGGATACACACTGATAGATCATTATTATTGAAGTTAGTAAAAATACTCTATATATTAAATTGTAAATGGTACCCACTTGACCCCCCCGCAAAAGTTGTGACTTTAAAATATAAGACTTCAGGGCGCCTGGGTGGCTCAGTTGGTTAAGCATTCATCTCTCAATTTCAGCTCAGGTCATGATCTCAAGGTCACGGGATTGAACCCTACGTCTTGTTCCTTGCTCATTGACGAGTCTGCTGAAGATTCTCTCTCTCCCTCTCCTCCTGCTCCTCCCCTTTCCCCATGCTCGTGCTCTCTCTCTCTCTCTGAAATAAACAAATCTTAAAAAAATAAAATATGAGATATTGTTTTTCTATATTCACATCTTAAATTTCCCTTCACCAATTTTCAATAACTGAAAAGTCATAAACTTAAAAAGCCTCATAAGCAGTTACAGCCTGTAAGATACAATAATAATAATAGTTATAATCTATTGAGCATTTACTATGTGACACTGTAGTGTCATAGGATTCTTATTCATTATTTTAATTCACACAAACTAAGGCACAGAGGGGTCAAGTAAAATCAAGGTCATAGAGCTGGTGGCAGAAAAAGGGTTCCAATCCGGACTGCCTGACTCTAGAGCTGACCCCCTTGACCACTCACTATGTTACATGGCTTCTCATTCAACACAGTATCCTGTAAAAGGTAATTATATTGAATAACCGAGCTGACGTAATTGCAGTTTAAATAAAAAAGGTGTATTTGTGAATATATTTCTGCTACATGATGACACTCCTGAAAGCAATTTGCTACCTGTGACAACTAAAATTTCTGTAATTTTGTACATAGCCGCCCATTCTTTCATAAAAACACATTTCTCAAATCAGTAATAAAAGATGATTATCACAGGGATTTTTCATCCTACAGACATCCTGGTGAGAAAATCTTGGGGCATCTAAAGCGTTAATCTAGCAGAACATCTATGTGTATGATCAACGCTGTCTACAAAATAGAATAACCAAGTAGGCATCCCCTTCACCAACTCATGATCAGTTGTTGGTTTGACCATCAGTGTCGACATGGCATGGCACCATAAATCATTACGTTCTTCCTAAGAATTATCAACATTTTACAGATTAATCAGTTCTTTTGTATTTATGTTAAGGGTTCTATAAGTATTTGATCCAATCTTACAAGGAACTTCCTCTATCTCTTTCTTCTCTCTAGAGAAGAATCCCGTTTATGTCTCTTCTCTGCTCATAAATCTCATAAATTATTTGCCATTGCACAGTAAATAATATCCAAATTCCTCAAGGTTCTAAGGTCAAACTATTTTCAACACTTTTACTTCCTATACTGTACTTATCCAGACTATAACCAAGTGAATTGTTTACCCTTCCCTAATCATCCTCAATGCATTTATTCATGCCTTGCATCTAACTTCTCCATGAAGCATATTATACTGGTTAAGAGTTTAGGCTCTAAAATTAGTTCTGAATTTTCAGCTTGCCCACTTATTAGCCTTCTTATTACAGTGATTTTCGTCAGATAGGACCATTGTCAGCCTCACTTGCCTTATCTACTCAATGGGAAATAATACAGTAGAACCTCCCTCAGAATTTTTTTCCTGATAATTAAATAAGGTAACAAATATAAAGTGCCTGACACAATAAGGTTTCAATACATACTAACTGCCATTTTAGCTATTATTCTCTTATGATCCCATTGATTCCTCAAAATACATTCAGATTTCACTTCTTTCCAGATTTCCCACAAACAGAAATGATATGGCTCTTCTAAATGGCTATAGCTCTTTGTGTGAGTTTTTGTATTATGATACTTCACATATACCTTGAGATGATAGATGGCACAGAGGCAAAGAGAAGTAGCTGTGAGGTCAAATAGATATGTATTTAAATCCCATCTCTGCCATTTCCAAGCTGTGTTACTCTGAGAAAATCCCATAATTTTATTAATCCTAGTTTCCTTATTTGAAAAGTAGCTAAAATAATAATTCCCATTTTATAGGGCTATATGAGGACATTAATTGCATGACAGTGACTGGCACATAAAAAATAATGAATATATACTGCTATTTTCATTATTATCTTTATCCTAAAAGAGTTGTATACGTGCGCGCACACTCACACACACACACACACACAACACAGCTTATTTATTCTAGTCAATTGTAAGTTATTTGAAAGCAAACATTGCCTTATTCACATTTGTATCTCTTACAATGTGTATGCATAATAGAATTTAACAATTATTTATTGAATGAATTATCAATAAATTTCAAACTGTCATTTTCATTTAACTACCTAGAAAATTTTACTAATATTAAGAGGTATATATAAGTGCATCACAAATCTCATTATAGCTATTTTAGTATAACAAAATTTATCAGTGGTTTAGTACTGCCCCCTAAAGACAGTATATAAATCAGCTGCGTAAAACAATAATTTTCCACTTGCTGCTTTACAATTTAAAATGCCTGGGAAAGATTTTTATCAAACTAAATATAATCTTCAATTATTTATAAAAAGAAAGCCACATGAAAGCACTTAAACTTGGAGTTTGCTTTATTCCAAATGCCTTTGAAACTTTTTATTGGAGACCCAACTGTGTTCCTAAAGTTCCAGAAATTCTTCCATAGAATATAGACCTAAATTGTCATGGTATGAGCCTACTATCTTTCTTGGTTAATACATAGTAATTATGTGGATGAAAGATTGGACCAGTCCTACATTGTCATAAATACCATGGCGACACAAATCTGAGTTCAAGGAAAAATACTTCTAAAATAATTACATCAGTCTAACAGTAAAGAAATGTGATTTCCTTGAGAGGGGAGATTATACACACACACACACACACACACACACACACATATACACACATACATACATATATATAGCCTCACGTTTTTTATCACTGAATAAACATGATAATGTCATAAATATTTGTAACGGTGATTTATAGTTTAAAAATGACTAAAATTTTTGTATTTAGCTGGAAGATCTATGAAGTATATCATCTGTGTGGCCTGAAGGGAGGTATTTTTAACCTTTAAACCAAAATTAGTTGTGTTTCATCTTGACAAATACTGTCTCAGTAGTCTTTTTTAAACTGGTGTGTGTCTTTCTCCTTTTGAGTGTTCCCCAGTAAGCAAAAAAAAAAAAAAAAAAAAGAGCATTGTGCTAATTCATTTTTAAATAATTCATTTTTAGAATTACAGGCTGGAAATGTGTGTCCAGTTTTTAAAGCAGTTTAGACAGTGTTTTCCAGGGAACGACAAGTCTGACCATTTACAAATTAATTTTCTTTTTTTTTTTTTTTAAGATTTTATTTATTTATTTGACGGACAGAGAGATAGCCAGAGAGAGAGGGAACACAAGCAGGGGGAGTGGGAGAGGAAGAAGCAGGCTCCCAGCGGAGGAGCCCGATGCGGGGCTTGATCCCAGGACCCCGGGATCATGCCTTGAGCCAAAGGCAGACGCTTAACGACTGAGCCACCCAGGCGCCCCTACAAATTAATTTTCTTGAACAGGATTATGGTTTTAAAATTTCAGTTCTAAGTCATATTTTTGGTATGCAGCATGCCAGAAAGAATCTACCTGTTCTGGGGTAGAGAAAAAAAAAAAAGTCCATCTTACTATCCGAGTGCAGAACAAGTTATCACTGAGAAAGCCTTTTTGGTTTCATTTTAAAGTTAAACACAACTGCTTTTGAGCATCTGTTAGTTCTTTGATTTCTGAAGTCAGAATGCAAGCACAGTGCATTCTGAAGGGTTTGCAAACCCAATGGCTCACTCCCAAACCCCTGGGTATTCATTCTCATTCTGGAAGTGAGAATATATAGTAGAAACTGGTGTGTCCCTCAGTGCCAGTAGGGGACGGCGAGGAGCTCGTCCAGTCCCACTCTGAGCACCAGGACGTTCTTGGCCAGAGGCAATCATGGTTAGGACTACGGACTCTGCTTGAGGCAGATGCCATGGTAACAGATATAAAACTTCTTAGCAATCAGATAAGTTATTTGCTTTCTAATTTACATAGGAAATTGTTTTCTAAAACTAAAATACTTTGTCAGACAATGTAATCTCAGTTCGTATTAGTTTTTGAGGAAGTGTAATAATCCATGAAATGTGAATAAATGGAAAGAACAAACAAACAAAAAAAAAATTTCAGATATAGAATAGCCCCATTAAAGTAGGGTTGGGATTACCCCTGTTTGACAAGTGAAGAAGCTGATGTTATTCAATTTACAAGATCATCTTACAAAGGAGACTAAATTATTTAAGTCCAAGTCTTCTGACTCTAGGTGCCATAATCTTTCTTCCACACCATGGAACCAAACTCCAGATAATAGATATTCAAGATGTTCAGAATATCCACAAAGAAATTTTTTTTTTCTGTGATAGTTTATAATTGAAGGCTTTTACTTTTTAACTCTAAAATTCTGAAGTCCATGCAGTTAAAGTGCAGGATTAAGGGCCAGTTATGATCCCACAGAAACCCCTTACAGCCTCACCAGTCAACTCTCGTAACGCATGTCTTTATAAACATGGCAGTGGTGGGGCAAAGACGGAGGCTATCCATGTCCTGTCCAGATGTCACTGGAGGAAACCTGGGGTGCTGGACTTAGCCAGAATATGGGAAAGCAATGTGTGGGTGGGGAAATGGGATGATGGAATAGACAATACTGTTGCTCTTCCTACCAAAAATACAAAAACCAAAATGAAAAGTAGGACAACCATCTAATTGAACTGTCAATACAAAGGGACCAGGCAGAAAGGCAGACTCCAGGAGGTAGGCAACCATCAGAAATGGAGATCCAAACAAAGGAAGACCATTCAAAATGGGAGTCACCAATCTGGACAACTGTGTAGCTAAGTCCCAAGTATTTTTGTCTTTGTTTTTCAAAAGATAAAATTGATTTATTGATTTTTAATGAAATTTAAAGTAATACATACTTATTGTAAAACAAATCATTCAAAATTAAAAGTTATTAAAGGAGAAAGTGAAGCTTTCCTAACCTCATTTCCACTGTGAGCATTCAGTGCATGTCTTTCCAGATTTTGTACTTGTCTGATGATTTTGTTAGGATAAATTCATAAATATGCAATTGTATGCCAAAAAGCACAACCACTCTAAACTTTGTATATACTGCCAATATTGTCTCTAACTTACTCTCCACACAGTGACCAGAGAAATTTTTTAAATATGAGAATATGAACATGTTACCCTCTTCCTTAAAAACATTCAAGTTTCATCGTTCTTTAAGTAAAATTCAAAATTCTTCATGATCCAAAAGGCTGGCTATGACTTGCCCTTAACCTGCCTCTCTAGTCTTGTCCCACCACCACCCTTCTTCCTCCCTTTTGCTCATAACATTTCAACACACTACATTGTCTTTTTCCTGGAATATATCAAGCTTCCTCCTACCTAGAACTTCACATATGACTTTCTCTAGCAGAGACTGTTAGTTGTCTCCCAATATACACCCTCCTCTCCCTTTTGTCTTTAGAAACAGAACACCTAGACCTATTTTTCTGTAGTTATAATAACAAACCCTTTTAGTTGGGTATATGCCTGCTTTGAATAAAGACACTTCCCAACCCCCATTACAGGTAGTTGTGGGCTTGTGATTAACTTAGACCCTTTGGGTATAAGAAGTGTTCTCAGAGTGACGAAACATGTCCTTCTTCCTCCCCTTCCTTGGGAGTGCTAATGAAATGACTGAAGCGAAGCAGTCATCTTGAACCATGAGGTGCCCATGGAACTAGAGAACATACACAGTGGAACAATAAAATAGAATATTCCTGGATTCCTCTTGCTGGTGAGTACTACCAGCCTTAGACTGCCTTAGTCTAAGCTTTGCAAGGAGGAGTAAAAGAAAATCCTTTTAAAGTTATTTTAGATTTTCTGTTTCTTGCTATGTACCAAATCCTAATAAATAAATTGTGGGAACATTCTCTTCTCTTGTCTTCATCAGGATTAATCTTATTTGTGCTTTAGGTGTGAACTTAATTCCCTTCCTTTGGTAGACTTTCTTGATGCCACAGTCAAAATTAGTTTCCTTTCTTACATATTTTCACAGCATCCTGCTTTTTTTATAGCAATTATCAAAATATAATTTTACAGTTATTGTGTGATTTTGGTTCAATATCTCCTATTCCTACTCAATTACAAGCCGCCTGATTGCAGAGATGTCTATTAGGTTAGCTACCACAAGCACCACACCTAGCACAGTGTCTGAAACATTAAAGACCTTTCCATTCCATATGTGTTGAATGAATAAATGAGTTAATGAATAAATGCCAGCTTGCCTTCAAAATTAACATGAACATTTTCACCAATTTAACTATAACCCAGATCTGAGTGTCCTTTATCTTCTGACTCCACTGAATTCACTTGCTCTCACTGTGTTCATCTTATATTCAAGCTAATGTAGAACTCAGCATCTATCTGATTTCATTAAAGAATATATTCATATCTCTCCCGTTCCACCAAGAAGTGCCCAGCTTCCTTGATGTCTATTTCCTCCCACAGGTTTATTCCATTAGCTCTTCGAATTCCTCTCTTTTTATTATGCAGAGCAATTTAGTATACATTTTCTCTCCAAATTTGCATAGCCAATCCCATTACACAGGTGACTTTCACAGGGATTACTATTTTTTGTCAACTTGAAAGAAAATAGAAAAAGATAGATCAATAATATCTTATTTTTCATAGTATTTTTTAAATTGGGGAACTAAGGGACATGGTGAGAGAAAGAAAATTGTAAGGCATTAAGCTCGATTATTTATAAACCAAAACTATGACAGTACCAATGATCCAACAAACACAGCAGACTCGCTTATCTTAAATTCAGTCCTGAAAGAGAGATCACATGCCACAATTTAATGTGTAGCAATGCTCAGAAAACTTGGTGTCAAATATAATATCTTCATCAGCTTATTAACACTAAACATCTGTTTAGTTTTCTGAAAATAACTCTGCAGTGCTACCCTACACTAGCTTTGCACCTCAGCCATCTCAGGTTAGTGAAATTCACAGAAGCTGCAACATTGAAGTCCTCTGAAAAACAAAATTTCTCTCAGATTTATTTGAAGTTACCTGGGAATGTTAAATAGCACTTATATCTGCAAGGAAAAGAAAGGAAGAAGAAAAACAAGTCTTTATGCCAATGAGCACACGGAGTCCACCTCCTAGTATCCACAACACCAAATGATGTTACTCTGTACAGTGATATTTTGAAATTGGAGATTTGCCAGTATCAAAAGTATTTCACACTTATTGAAATACAGACTTGCTATTCAAGCAATTATTTTTAGTTGCAAGAAATGCTGAAGAACAGATTAAGGAGAGCTGTTCTCTGTTTAGTAGTACATGAGACACTGTAATTCCTCTAAAATGCTCAGTTCCAACTAATTTTGTCTCCAGCCGCTACCTGTTTACAAAGTTGACATCCTTTGCATAGCCATCTGGAAAACTTCAAAGAAGAATGCCTTTGGTTTGCTATTCTTTCATACAGTCTTACTATTTTACTATCTCTCGAAACTTTTTTTTATCTGACTCTTAACAACTGATGCTGTTTATTATTGCAAAATTAGAAGTCTAATCTGATGTCAAGTTTATATACGTTGCACATTTTGAAAAAGTTAAGGTTATTTTAGAAAATTTAATATTTAGCTTAGTTTATTTTTTCAGCAGATTTAATATAAAAAGCAAAATGTGTAACTTTTGGAAAATTAAAGTATTCTTTGTGACAGATCATTTTATAGAAACAATTTTTTAAATAGTTTCCTTTTTAAAATCAATTTATAAAAGTATTACATAATATGTACTCATTTTAAATGTACAGTTTGACGACTTTTAATAAATGTATAGAACTGAGTAATCACCACTGCAATTAAGATACAGAACATTTCCATCACCACGAATGCTTGTGCTCCTTCCTTGTCAATACTCACCTACCCTTGGCTCTGGAAGCCTTTTTTCTATCACTGTATTATACATGTCTTTCCTAGAACTTCACCGAAATGGGATCGTAAGCACACACTTTATACCTGACTTCTTTCACTCAGCATAACATTTTTGAGATTTATCTCTATTTTTCATGTATCTGTAGTTTATTCCTTCATAATGCAAAGTAGTATTCCACTGTATGGACATGTCAAAGTTGACTTATATATTCATCTGTTGATAGACATTTAGGTTGTTTCCAGTTCGAGACCATTATGTATAAAGTAGGTGTAAACATTCATGTAAAATTCTATGTGTGGACATAAGCTTTTGTTTCTCTTGGGTAAATACCTATAATGCCAGGTCATGTAGTCTATCTGAAACTTTTTAAGAAATTGTCAAAATATTTTCCCAAGTGTTTGTACCATTTTACATTCCCATTACCTGTGTATGAGAGTTTGAGTATCCCCACATTATTAACAACACCTAATTTTAGCCATTGTAATGGGTGTGGAGTAGTGTCACATAATGCTTTTAGCTTCTATTTCAGTTATTACTAATGTATTAAGTACCTTCTTAGGCCATACATGTATTTTTTTGGTGAAATATCCTTTCAAATCCTTTGCCAATTTTTATTGGGTTAATCTGGTTTTTGCATTGTAAGAGGCCCTTTTTTTTTCTTTTTAGAGCAGTTTATGATTCACAGCAAAACTGAAAGGAATAGAGATTTTGTATAACCCCCTAAACCCACACATACATGGCTTCTGTCATTATCAACATCTCCCACCAGAGTGGTCCATTTGTTACAGATGGTGAACCTACAGTGATGCAACATAATCACCCCAAGTCCATAGTTTACATTACAGTCCTGATAATGACATATATCCATCATTATGTTATCATACAAAGTACTTTCACTGCCCTAAAGATCCTCTGTGTTCCACCTATGTATCCCTCCAACACAACCACTGTTTTTTTGTTTTGGTTTGGTTTTTGGTTTTTTACTGTTGCCATAGCTTTGTTCTTTCCAGAATGTCACATAGTTGGAATTATATTATATATGTAGCCCTTTCAGGTTGGCTTTTTTCATGTAGTAACACACATTTAAGGTTCCTTCATGTCTTCATGGCTTGATAGCTCATTTCTTTTCAGTGCTGAATAATATTCCATTGTCTTGACATACCACAGTTTATTTATCCATTCATCTACTAAAGAACATCTTGGCTTCTTCCAAGTTTTGGCAATTATTAATAAAGCTGTTATAACCATGTGTGCAGGTTTTTGTGTGATGTAAGTTTTCAATTCCCTTGGATAAATATTTACCACAAGGTGTGAGAATGCTGGATCATCTAGTAAGAGTATGTTTCATTTTGTAAGAAACTGCCAAATTATCTTCCAAAGAATCTGCACTATTTTGCATTCCCACCAGCAATGAATGAAAGTTCCTCTTGATCTACATCCTCAGCACTTGGTCTTGTCAGTCTTTTGGATTTTGACCACTCTAGTGGTTTTAAATTTCATTTCCCTGATGACATGTGGAGCATCTTTGCATATGCTTAATCGCCATCTAGATATCTTCATCAGTGAGGTGTCTGTGAAGGTCTTTGGCTCAATTTTAGTCTATTGTTTGTTTTCTTATTGTCGAGTTTTAAGAATTCTTCATATATTTTGGATAATAGTCCTTTATTAGATATATGATTTAAAAATGTTTTCTCCTTGTCGGTGGCTTATCCTCTCATTCTCTTGACCTTGAGAGCAAAAGTTTTTAAATTTAATAAAGTCCAGCTTATCAATTATTACCAATTCTTTCATGGATCCTGCCTTTAGTGTTGAATCTAAAAAGTCATTGCCATACTCAAGGTCATCTAGCTTTTCTCCCATGTTTTCATCTAGGAATTTTATAGTTTTGCATTTTACATTTAGGTCTGTGACCCATTTTGAGTTAATTTTTGTGAAGAGTGTAAGGTCTGTGTCTAGATTCATGTTTTTGCATGTGAATATCCAGAAATGTAAACTTATTTTTTTAATATTCTATATTCTGGCAATACATCCTTTGTGCTGTTTACTTAATATCTAAGAAATCTTTTCTTTCCCAGAAGTCACAAAGGTATTCTCCTATATGTTTTTTTTTTTAAATATATTTTGGTCTTTGATCCATGTTGAGTTAATATTCATCTACAGTAAGAAGTAAGATTTGATGTTCATTTTTAAAATATGGATACAAGTTTTTCTAGCCCCACTAGTTGAAAAAATTATCCTTTCCCCATTAAAGTACCCTGGGACTTTTTTGAAAATCAATTGACTGTATACGTGTGGGTCTATTTCTGAACATTCTCTATTCGGTTCTACTGATTCTCTCCTCATGCCAATACCACACTAACTTAATTAATATAGCTTTATAGTAAGTCTGGATTCAGAGTCCTCCAGGTTTGTTCCTTTTCAAAATTGTTCTAACTAGTATAGAACCTCTGACTTCGCAAAAAAAATTTTAGAATACACTTATCAATATCTGGGGGGGGGGGGGAAGGCCTGCTTGGGTTTTGTTTGGAATTGCACTGAATCCACAGCACAAATTGGGGAGAAGAGATATCTAAACAATATTTAGTTCTCAGAATATCTCTCCATATATGAGGCCTTTTTTAATTTCCATCAACATGTTTTTATAGTCTTCAGTGTACTAGTCTTGCACACACCTTTGTAAATCCATAGGGATAAACATGCATTTCATGTTTTGGGGAAATATTTTCAATGGAATTATTAATTTCAATTTAAATTGTCCATGTAAAAATTAGAATTGATTTTGTTTACTGACCTTGCATCCTGCTAAGTAAACATTTTAGTTCTGACTACTTTTTTGCATTTTTTAAAGAATTTCCTATGTAAATAATCATGTAAGCTGTGAATAAAGATTTTTACTTCTTTTAAAATTTGTATGCTTTTATTTCTTGCCCTTGCCTTATTGAACTTCCCCTAATGTCCAATATTATATTGAATAGAAATGGTAGGAGCAAATATCTTTGTCCTGTTTCCAATCTTAAGTCAAAAGTATTCAGTCTTTCAGCATTATGAAGTATGTTCACCACAGCATTTTTGTAGAGGCCCTTTATACAGCTGAGGAAGTTCCTTCTATTCTCAGGTTACTGAAAGTCTGCATCATGAATAGATGCTTTTTCTACATTATTTATATAATCATATATTTTTCTTCTTCATTCTATTAATATGGTAAACCACAGCAATTGATTTTAGATTGTTAAAGTAACTGTGCCTTTCTGACATATAGCCCATTTGGTCATGATGTATAATCTTTTTAATAGATTACTTATTTATTACTATTTTGTTAAGGATTTTTGATGCTGTGTTCATGAGTGATATTGAGGTAAAGTTTTCTTCTTGTGAAATGTCTCTGGTTTTGCGGTAATGTTGACCTCATGTAATAACTTGGAACAGCCCTAATCTTTTATTTTCTAAAAATCTAAAAGGTTTTTCACCAGTGAACCATCTGAGCCTGACGTTTCCTTGTGGGTAAATTTTAACCAATATAATTATATAAAATGTACATTATATTACATCAGTATATAATTAATTTTATTAATTTATTACCTCTTAATTTAAATTATATTGCTTATATCCACCATTTCAAATATACTCATTAAAATTTTTTGAGTATCTGTTGCTCACACAACTATAGTCTACAAGACTAAACTTGAGGGTGAGGAAATTCTCAAGAAAGACAAATATGTCAATAACTCAAAGCTCAAGGTATAAAGAGAGATTTATATCAGTAACTAGACAGTAAAACTAGACCAAAATTATGAGCATTACAGAGATACAGAAACAAAATATTAGGAGAACATAAAGAAGGAGCCATTAGAAGAAGAAAGAATTCAGAAAACTGCTTGTACTTAAGCCACAGTACCTCATGAGATAAGATTTCTGACAAGAGGGGAAGACAGGAATGAGAATGCAGAGCCATTGCAGACCATGGCAGTGCCAAAGTGCTTGCCATGTTTGGTAAACCAGGTATCAGGAAGGGCATAGTGAGGTGATGAGACAGAAAAAATAAACCCAAGCTATGTTGTGGAAAATGGATAGTTTAAAACAAGTTCAACATTTGCTAAGGCACAATATTCTACAACTAATGCTACAATGATGATAAACCAGAAAGCCCCAATGTGGCTAGGCACAAAGGATTCAGAGACTATTTCTCTTCTCTGAACCCCACAATACAGATGGTCCTGACAAAATCTGTTGTTTTGAACTATCTGCTAGATGTTACGTAAAGTATGTCTTATCTTTATGATTATAGGGCCAATATTTTCTTTTATTTGTGTAGCCTGAAAAATAACTGGCACAGTTCTGGGCACATTATATGCATATACTTTTGACTTGACAACTCTGGTCCTTTCTTATTTTTTATGTCTTCTGTAAACAATTATGAATAGAAATGCCCTTTAAACAAATGTAATATAGAAGCGCTAATGTGCTAGTGTGTATGGAAATATGTATATGCTCGTGTGTGTGTGTGTGTGTGTGTGTTGGATTAAAAAACAGAAAATAAAAAGTATGTTTAATCAGGAAAACAGGTCCAAAAAGACCTTTAATAACCCCGCAATCAAAAGATAAGAATTGTCCTCTCTAAATAGCAATATTTTACCATTTTCAATGTGTAATAGCATATTATTTGCCATTCTTCACATTTATATTATATATACTATTCTCTTTATTATACTGTATTTTCATCCATTTTATGGGGTAGCCGTTGTTCAGTTATACAAAAGTAAAATTTCAGAAAAGTGAAGAATGTGATTGAAAATATATTAATTAAACCATCATAAAGTAACAAAACTTACAACTGAAGCATTTTACACTGAAAAGTAAATGAATACAAATTAGATATTAAGTTTGTCAATGAGCGGAAAACTGATTGAGGTCATAATGATGCTAAATCAAAATAGAGTAAATAAAATAGGAATAGAAATTGGGGATTTTTCACAGTCTGTTAATATTAATATTGCCAAGGGTAGGTTAAGGACACATCACTGCTAAGAGATGTGGAACAGATGGTTTAGACTAATGATTTGATACTATTGGGTAACTTCCATGATTCACATTATTGGTTGGAGGAAATTACACAATAAACAATGGTCTTCATTTTATTTTTAAAATGAGAAAATATATTTAACTGCAGGAGAATATAATTTCTTAACTTTATCATCTCACAGGAGAATGGAAATAAAAGACTAATATAATTAATTCGGGCCCATGAAAAACATAAAGCCACAGAAAGTAAGACTAAAATATTAAATCATGTTTTAAAAATACAAAAGATGTAAGACATGTTAGTGTTTGCAAATTCAATTGCAGGATCAAAACATTCTTTTAACAATAATAGACAAAATCCTGGGGAGAAAAAACCTAGGGAGTTAAAAAATGTATGGAGAACATAACAAAGGAAAACTATAAGTGATCAAAAGAACAGCTGATATAGAATCTTTTAAATGCACCTGATTAGGATGTTTTTAAAATGCTTATTTGCAAGTACTTTCATTAACAATTACTAAATATTTATTAACATAATGAAATAAAATCATAATACCTCTGATGTATTACTACCTGCTATGAATTGATGTTACTATTGTATGGTACTTTGGGTTCTAATAGTAAAACACTTTCACTTACAATACTTTTACTTACACAACTTTAGACCTAATGTGTCAATCTGCATAAAGAGTTATGAAAATTGGAATTCAAATAATTGCAAGGGAAATCAAATTTTCTTTATAAATAATAGAAGTACAAGAATTATGTATGTCCAAATAATCCTTTGCCAATCAGAGCACACAACCTACAGAATCTTCATCGGTTTTGCAAACATTAGAAAGATCAATCTCAAAACATCTTCAGGAATAGATACGATTTCCGTTTTTTCCAATTTATATGCAAAGACAGATCATGCTAATCCATAGAGTGAAGTATGTATGTAAAGGTGAAAGATGTGTAAAAAACTGGAATCTAGATCACAGTTTGGTCACATCATTACTGAGGAGATAGCAATTAGCAACAAAAAATATATTTTTAAGGTGTTTTAAATATTTAAAAATACTGATATTAAAAAAAGATTTGAAGTTTCTTTTAGAATATATACAACAACGTAATATAAGAAATTACATCTCCACAGAAGGCATTTTTGTTGCAATATTTGTGTATGGGTGTGTGTTAGATATACCTGGTGAGTTCGTTTTCCAGTGTAGAGAAGTTAAACTATTAGGGTTTTTAAAAGTCTTGTGTCCTGATAGAAATTTTCTAGGCCTGTGTTCTTATAATAAACCAATGCTCAAAATAACTTCAGATTTAGGTTATTTTCTAATCATAAGAGCATTTTCTTCAATTTCTCCTGCCACAGTGAACAGGAGAGTGTGCAGAATAGAGAAAAGAAAGGGTCTGAATGAAATCTTGAGAAGCAAACCCTTGAGGTTAATTTTCCACCTCAAGGCCCAACTTCTGCCTGGTTGATTTAAGTCATAAACATACTATCTAAAATAGAATCCTTTCCCAAGGGTAACAGCTGGTAAAGAAGGAGGTCTATATCTTACTTATGTTTGTACTCTTGGTATCTGGAGTAGTATATGGCACAGAGTGGGTATGTGAATGCTGAATTTAATATGCTTCTTTTATATGCTTGACAGTACCCAATAAATGTTTTTTGATTGAAATATTTCACTAATTTACACTAGTAAAGAAACTCAAAACTAATGTTTTCTCCCTGACAAATTACCTTTAATTAATAATCAGATTAACAATACTTGAGTGTTTTAAAAAGCCTATCTCTTTCTTGAGATAATTTTTTAAGTAAAACAGAACTTTCCAGAGGCACCAGGACAAACTAAAAATACATGGCAATATCGTTCAACCTGTGCAACATTCTTGCCATCTGCCAGTATTTAATGAAATCTCCCAGATGCAAGATCACACACCTGAATTGAAATGCCTGAGCCTCATTCTGTCTAGCCCTGGTATTAAACCCATGCTGGATAAGTCATTTGTCTGTTACTGAGTGGGAAGTACCCATGACAATCAAAGACATCAGCAACTTCTGATTTACCAGATGCTACAATGGATTCATTCCCCAGTGCTCCACCATGATCACCCTAATTGAGAACTAATTTCATCTACAAGAAAAGAATTTTTCTGTTCCTCAGCTATGGATTTCCACCATCTGAAAAAACCCTTTCAAGAACACACAGTGCTGACCAAAGAGAACTGCTCCAAACGGATCTGACCACATACCATTTAATCTGTCACTTACATCACCAGACAATGCCATCCTATCATTACCTAAAGTCAAAGTCTTTTCCTAGAGCAGCCTGTATCTAATAACTGGCCAATGAAGTCCAGTCATCTTCTCCCAAACTAGGACAACTCTGAAGGGCCATTCCAGCTTCAGAGTTCCCTGTGATGTTGGCTAAGCCTTAAGGGACCATCCAGTGGGCTGCAACTCTACTTTCTCCAATGAGTTCTGAATCACAATCTTGTGGAAAGGGCCTTTCTTCCAAGTTTGTCTTTCCTTGGGTCCTTTCCCTCAGCCATAGATTACCTTTACATTTTGTTTTACATCTTTTAGTTACTCTCCTACTGGTTTTATAATATTTTATGTCAAGCTTTGTCTGTTTGAATGGCTATGTTGTATCTGTCTCCTAATGTGACCCAGACTAAAACAATACCTTTTAGCTCCAAGCATGTGCCATGGTTGAAGGCAGAAAGCAATGAATGGTGTTAAATCCTGAAAAGTTCAGTTACTGAAAAACAGAATGAAGAGCTGGAGCTTTTCACACCAAAGTATATATTATTAAAGATACAACATTTTTCAAAGGACAGAAAACTGTTTTTGATTCCCTAGCTAACTCTAACAAAAGTTAGAGTAAGAGCTTAGCTTCATTCTAGAAAATATCTCTCTAAGTGGATGCTTGCTAGATATCACAAATTGAGTGCTCATGTCAACCTATCCTTAAAGTTTAGTGGTGAGAGTGGGAATTTATTAGAGCCAAAAGTAAGATGGGATTAATAACATCAATGACCAATTGGAACTATAATGTCTAAAAAGCCTTTACTTCATTCAAAAATGAGTAAATGACAGGTTGCCTGGATGGCTCATTTGGCTAAGCATTGGCTCTTGATTTCAGCTCAGGTCATGATCTCAGGGTCATGAGATTGAGCCCCATGGCTTAAGATTCTCTCTTTCCCTCTGCCGCTCTCACTCACATGCTCACACTCTCTCTCTCCCTCTCTCTCGTCTCTCTTAAGGAAAAAAAAGAGCAAATAGCAAAAAGGCTCTCAAATGGGAGAATATTTCCTTATGCTGTGGCATAAGGAAAGGAAATAGTTTCTAAGATATATCTTTGTCTCTGAAATTAATTTTATATAAGAAATTTATATAAAAATTGGCAGATCTATTTAGCATCTTCTAAAACATTAAAAAACTAGCCAATATGAAGCTGTGCATAAAAGAGATAACATAGCATACCTGACTATATTTGAAAAGTCTGCTTATATGTACAGCCCTTAGCTGGTCACTGGAAACTTGGATTTCTGAGGAATTCCTTTCACTCAGACAAGAGTGGCCCACTGTGCCTAAACTGTTTGTGAAAACAGTGATTTGTGCTGACCATCTGATTTCCTTCTGGGAGTCTGGGGCTGTGGTACATGCTAGGCAGAGGGTGTCTACATGACCTGCCCCCAGGAAAGATCTGGGATCTGAATCTTAACTGAGCTTCATTTGACAAGTGCTGTCACAACTCATCACTGGGAGAATTAAAGGTATCCTGTCTGACTCCACTGTTAGAGGAGCATGTGACTACTTTCTCCCCAATTTCATCCATGCATTTTTTTTCCCTGCCTGACTTTGCTTTGTATATTTCTCTGTAATAAATCATAACTGTGACTACAGCTACTTGCTGTAATCCTGTAAATCCTCCCAGTAAGACCTGGAGGTGACCTTGAGTACCTTAAAGCAATTTGGAGATCTTTGCCAACAGGAAGATTTTCACATCCTAAGTACTCAGAAAACAAAGAAAATCTTAAAAATCCAATGTCCACCATATCAACCAAGGGAAAATATCATGCTGACCTTATATTTTTGCAATATTTGCAATTTTAAAAGCATCACATGATAGAAAATGTCAACAGATTTTTCAGGCTGCAAAGTTGTAACTCAAGCATTTTATACCTAGCTAAGTTACCAGTTGCTCTTGAAAGCAAAACTTAGGAAATTCAGCTCTCATGAACAATTCTTGGGACAACAAATTTATCCCATTTGAAGATAAATTCTATCCTATCAAGAGACAAATTGAAGGATTGAAAACATGTAACAATGCAATATAAAGGATAATTAGTGATTATTTAACTCAATTAAATAAAAATTCTAGTATAATATTGTTTGTTAATATGGTTATAAAATTGAAAGTAAAAGCCAAAAAAAGGGTTTATAGGATTAAAATAACTTTTATACTTAAAATATTGGAGTTTCAGATTTAATTAACAATATCTTGGCACGGCAAATAAGGCAAGTTAAAGGAAGCTAAATATCTCATCATACTGAAATTTCTAGTTTTGTTCTTACACTTGATAATTGGAAATACATGTTTTAAGGAAAGTATTGAATAAACTTTAAGCTAATTACTATTAAAAGTAAAATAAGAATTTCTATATTCCCGTTCACTATAAAAACAAAGTAAATAAAATGTACCCTGTGTAATGAAAGGGGGGGGAAGCGAGCAATAAAACACAGAAGGTATATAAGAAACCAACAACAAAAATAAAGTTGGGAAATATTAATTATAAATACAGTTTCAACCTATGAAAGATAGAGAAAGCAAATAAAACATAGTAATTAAATAATAAAATTAATAATGAATATTAACAGCATGTATATAGAAAAGTGTAGCTGGGAAGAAAAACCAAACCCTCTTATTAAACACTTATGGAATGCTTACAAAAATTTACCTTGAAATATACCATTAAAAAAAGCCCCATTTCTTAAGAGGATAAGTTTTGTTTCCTCTCCTTATGATGTCAAAGCAAAAGAAACAAAAGAAAATCTCTAGAAATTACTAATAAATATTAAGCTGGCCAAAAATAAAAGCCCACCTACTACAGATTTCAAAACATTCTTTTAAGTACTTAAGTGGTAACTGTAAGGCTAAAAAGGAGGGATAAAACTGACAATAATTAAATATTGTTTAAGGATTAAAAACAAGATGTTGGTATGTTAAAACCGATAATACACTGCAAACAAAAGCTCAATGATAAATTTATGTTAAAACAAACATCTCTGCTATTAAAAATGAGTGAAATGGCTAGCAATGCTGCTCACCTGAGCAGCCGGAGTGCTTGCCTTCCTGTAGCTGCAGCCAAACTCAGCTGTAGTGTTGCCAGCACTTGAAGAACCAACCTCGTGGCGCCCCTCAGAGACTCCCCACAAGCCAAGCAGCACCCGCTTCTCTCAGCTGAATGTACTGAATGCCTTGAACCACTAATCATTTAATAATTATTTACATCTCCCAATAAATAAAATCCAACTTGAAGGAAATAAAAAAAAAAAGGTTCTTCAGTGAGTTTAAAGGCTTCTTGTTTGGGGAGGAAAAAAAGATGGCGGAGGAGTCGGGGACACTTTTTCAGCTGGTCCCCTCAAACAAACTGGATATCTACCAGACCATCCTAAACACCCACGAAATCACCCTGATACATAAGAAGATACATCTGGATCTCTACAAACAAACATCTCCTGCAGTGGGTATTGAGGTACGAAGCGCGGAGCCGTGAATCCACGTACAGATATCGGAAGATAAATGGAAGGGGGAGGGAGCCGCCACGCTCCAGCGCCAGGAAGTGGTAGCCTCCTGTGCTGGGGAGTGGGCCGGACTCAAGGACCAGTAGCAGCCGGGAAACCAGACTGAAACAGGGAGCTCGGGAGCATGCGTGGGAACTGGGCGTGGCTGGCGGTGTTAGAAGCACAAAGGGAAGAGACCTGCGGACCCTGGGAACGAGGACTAGGAGAATGGCTGTGGGGCACACAACCCGGGACACTGCGGGGTTTTTAGTAGCACAGACAGAAACAGAGTTGGAGTGGCCAGGAGAGCTCAGTGAAGAGCAGACTGCGATCGCTCTGTTCTGAGACAGAGGTTTGGATACAGTCACTGCTGCTCCAACCCTCTGAAGACTCACAGAAAGCCGCCAGGGAAAGCCGCCAGAGAACAAAAGCCCGGAAAAACCGGTTCACACTGTGCCCATCCCCCACACACACAGGGGGCAGGGCAACTCTACCCAAACGGGGTTGCCTGAGTATCAGCGTGGCAGGGCCTGCCCCCAGAAGGCAGCCTGAAAAAACAAGCAGCCCACATCCCTAAAGTCCCTATAAAACCAGTGCACGTTGCTTGCGTCCTGGTCAATAATTTGGGCTCTGTGCATCCCTGCGACCTCTCCTCATCAGAATGACGATAAGGAGGAACCCTCAACAAAGGAAAGAAACAGAAACTGTGGCCTCTGCCACAGAACAATTTATAACCAAATTGTCAGAAATGGAGTTCAGAGTAACAATGGTCAAGATGATGTGTAGGCTTGAAAGAAATATTAACGAGAATATAGAATCTCTAAGGGCAGAAATGAGAGTGGGAAATTAAGAATGCTATGAATCAAATGCAGTCTAAACTGGATGCTCTGACCACCAGGGTAAATGAAGCAGAAGAATAAATTAGTGAGTTGGAAGATGAGATAATAGAAAAGCAGGAAAAAGGGGGAACATGGCTTAAAAAACTCCAATTTCAAGAAATAAGACTACGGGAGATTACTGACTCAATGAAACATTTCAATGTCAGAATCATCAGCATCCCCAAGGGGGTGGAGAAAGACAAAGGTCTAGAAGAGATATCCGAACAAACTGTAGCTGAGAACTTCCCTAACCTGGCAAAGGAAACAATCATTCATGTCCAAGAGTCAGAGAGGACCCCTCCCAAGATCAATGAGAACAGACCGACACTACGTCACATAATAGTACAATTCACAAATCTTAGATCCAAGGACACAATCTTGAAAGCAGCCAGGGGGAAGACAATCCTCACCTACAGAAGGAGGAACATCAAAATAACATCAGACCTGCCTATAGAGAACTGACAAGCCAGAAAAAGCTGGCAAGACATATTCAGAGCGCTAAGTGAGAAGAACATGCAGCCAAGGATTCTTTATTCAGCAAGGCTGTCCTTCAGAATGCATGGAGAGACAAGGAGCTTCCAAGACCAGCAGAAACTGAAAGAATATGTGACCACCAAGCCAGCCCTACAAGAAATATTAAGGGGGGGTTCTATAAAAGTAAAAATACCCCAAGAGTGATACAGAAGTGAAATTTACACTCTATAGAAACATAGACTTCACAGGCAGCATGACATCATTAAAATCATATCTCTCAATAATCACCCTTAATGTGAATGGCCTAAATGCTCCCATAAATGCCACGGGGTTGCAGATTGGATAAAAAGACATGACCCATCGATTTGCTGTCTACAAGAGACTCACTTTGAACCTAAAGATACATCCAGACTGAAAGTGAAGGGATGGAGAACCATTCTTCATGCCAACAGACCTCAAAAGAAACCTTGGGTAGCAATTCTCATATCAGACAGATTAGATTTTGAGCTAAAGACTGTAGTTAGAGATACAGAAGGACACTATATTATTCTTAAAGGGTGTATCCAACAAGAGGAACTAACAATTATAAATATCTATGCCCCCATCAGGGGAGCAGCTAGATACACAAGCCAACTCTTAACCAGAATAAAGAGACATATAGATAATACATTAATAGTAGGGGACCTCAAGAATCCACTCTCAGATAGATCACCTAAGCAGAAAATCAACAAAGAAACAAGAGTTTTGAATGACATACGGGACCGGATGGACCTCATAGATATATACAGAACACTGCACCCTAGAACAGAACACGCATTCTTTTTGAATGCACATGGAACTTTCTCCAGAATGGGCCATATACTGGGTCACAAACAGGTCTCAACCAATACCAAAAGACTGAGATTATTCCCTGCATATTCTCAGACCACAATGCTTTGAAACTGGAACTCAATCACAAGAAAAAATTTGGAAGAAACTCAAACACTTGAAAACTAAGAGCCATCCTGCTTAAGAATGATTGGGTAAACCAGGAAATTAAAGAAGACCTTGAGCAATTTATAAAAACCAATGAGAATGAAAACACATCGGAACAAAACCTAGGGGACACTGCAAAGGCAGTCCTAAGGGGAAAATACATAGCCATCCAAGCCTCACTCAAAAGAATACAATGATCTAAAATGCAGTCCTTATATTCTTACCTTAGGAAGCTGGAGTTGGAACAGAAGAACAGGCCTAACCCACACACGAGAAGGCAATTGATCAAGATTAGAGCAGAGATCAGTGAATTAGAAACCAGGACCACAGTAGAGCAGATCAACAAAACTAGAAGCTAGTTCTTTGAAATAAATAAGATCGATAAGCCACTGGACAGACTTATTCAAAAGAATAGAGAAAGTACCCAAGTTAATAAAATTATGAATGAAAAGGGAGAGATCACAACCAACACCAATGAAATAGGAAGGATCACTAGAAACTTTTATCAACAAATTTATGCCAATAAATTAAACAACCTAGAAGAAATTGATGACTTCCTGGAAACCTATAAACTACCAAGACTGAAACAGGAAGAAATTGATTATTTAAACAGACCAATTAATTATGAAGAGATTGAAGCAGTGATCAAAAACCTCCCCAAAAACAAGAGTCCAGAGCATGACGGATTCCCAGGGGAAATCTACCAAACATTCAAAGAAGAAATAATACCTATTCTCCTGAAGCTGTTTCAAAAAATAGAAACAGAAGGGAAATTACCAAACTCATTCTATAAGGCCAGTATTACCTTGATCCCCAAACCAAGCAAAGACCCCATCAAAAAGGAGAATTACAGACCGATAACCCTGATGAATATGGATGCCAAAATTCTCAACAAGATCCTAGCTAATAGGATCCAACAAAACATTAAAAGGATTATCCATCACGACCAGGTGGGATTCATCCCTGGGATGCAAGGTGGTTCAACATTCACAAATCAATCAGTGTGATAGATCACATTAATAAGAGAAGGGACAATAACCATATGATCCTTTCAACTGATGCAGAAAAAGCATTTAACAAAATGCAGCATCCTTTCCTGATTAAAACCCTTCAGAGTGTAGGGATAGAGGCTACATTCCTCAATTTCATAAAAACCATCTATGAAAAGCCTATATCAAATATCATTCTCAATGGGGAAAAGCTGAGAGCCTTTCCCTTATGATCAGGAACACGACAAGTATGCCCACTCTCGCCATTATTGTTCAACATAGTACTAGAAGTCCTAGCAACAGCAATCAGATAACAAAAAAGAATAAAACGTATTCAAACTGACAAAGAAGAAGTCAAACTCTCTCTCTTCACCGATGACATGATACTTTATATGGAAAACCCAAAAGACTCCACCCCCAAATTACTAGAACTCATACAACAATTCAGTAATGTGGCAGGATACAAAATCAATGCTCAGAAATCAGTTGCATTTCTATACACGAATAATGAGACTGAAGAAAGAGAAATTAGGGAATCGATTCCATTTACAATAGCACCAAAAATCATAAGATATCACAGAATAAACTTAACCAGAGAGGTAAAGGATCTATACTCTAGAAACTACAGAACACTGATGGAAAGACATTGAAAAAGACACAAAAAGATGGACAAATATTCCATGCTTATGGATCGGAAGAATTAACATAGTCAAAATGTCTATGCTACTCAGAGCAATCTACACTTTCAAAGCCATCCTGATCAAAATATCAATGACATTTTTCAAAGAACTGTAACAAACAGCCCTTAAATTTGTGTGGAACCAGAAAGGGCCCGAATCGCCAAGGAAATGTTGAAAAAGAAAAAAAAAGCTGGGGGCATCACGTTGCCTGATTTCAAGCTATACTACAAAGCTGTGATCTCCAAGACAGCATGGTACTGGCACAAAAACAGACACATAGAACAATGGAACAGAATAGAGACTCCAGAAATGGATCCTCAGCTCTGTGGTCAACTAATCTTTGACAAAGCAGGGGAAAAAATCCAGTGGAAAAAAGACAGGCTCTTCAATAAATGATGCTGGGAAAATTGGACAGCTATATACAAAAGAATGGAACTTGACCACTCTCTCACACCATACACAAAGATAAACTCCAAATGGATGACAGACCTTGGAATCCATCAGAATCATAGAGGAGAACATAGGCTGTAACCTCTTCAACATCGGCCACAGCAACTTCTTTCATGACACGTTTCCAAAGGCAAGAGAAACGAAAGAAAAAATGAACTAGTGGGACTTCATCAAGATAAAAAGTTTCTGCACAGCAAAGGAAACAGTCATCAAAACAAAGAGGCACCCCACAGAATGGGAGAATATATTTGCAAATGAAATTACAGATAAAAGGCTGGTATCCAAGATCTATAAAGAACTTCTCAAACTCAATACACAAGAAACAAATAATCAAATCAAAAAATGGGCAGAAGATATGAACAGACACTTTTCCAATGAAGACATACAAATGGCTAACAGACACATGAAAAAATGTCCAAAATCATTAGCCATCAGGGAAATTAAAATCAAAACCACACTGAGATACCACCTTATGCTAGTTAGAATGGTATAAATTGACAAGACAAGAAACAACAAATGTTGGAGAGGATGGGGAGAATGGGGAACCCTCTTACACTGTTGGGAATGCAAGTTGGTACAGCCACTTTGGAAAATAGTGTGGAGTTAAAAGTTAAAAAGTTAAAATAGAGCTACCCTATGATCTACTGGGTACTATTAGGTACTACTGGGTAACCCAAAGATGAAGACATAGCGAAGAGAAGGGCCATATGCACCCCAATGTTCATAGAAGCATTGTCCACAATAGCTGAACTGTGGAAGGAGCCAAGATGCCCTTCAACAGACGAATGGATGAAGAAGATGTGGTCCATATATACAATGGAATATTACTCAGCCATCAGAAAGGATGATTATCCAACATTTGCAGCAACATGGAGGGGACTGGAGGAGATTATGCTAAGTGAAATAAGTCAAGCAGAGAAAGACAATTATCATATGGTTTCACTCATTTATGGAACATAAGGAATAGCAGGGAGATCAGTAGGAGAAGGAAGGGAAGAATGAAGCAGGGGTAAACAGAAGGGGGAATGAACCATGAGAGACTATGGACTCTGGGAAACAAACTGAGGGTTTCAGAGGGGAAGGGGGATGGGGTTTGGGCTAGGCCAGTGGTGGGTATTAAGGAGGGCACGTATTGCATGGAGCACTGGGTGTTATATGCAAACAACGAATCATGGAACACTATATCAAAAACTAATGATGTACTGTATGGTGACATAACATAATAAAAAAGTAAAAAATAATAAAAAAGTAAAAAAATAAAAATGAGTGAAATGACTTTACATCTAAAAATCCTAAATAAAATAACAACATGAAAAATCCAATTACATATTTAAATAATAATACAATATAGATTTAAACTGGGAATGCCATAGGTCAAATAAAATGTAAATTGTCTCAATATATATCAAAAAGTTATTTAATAAAACTAAAAAAGAAACAAAGACCACTTCTCACTAAAGACATCTAGTAAACCACAGAAAAAAGGATATTTAAAACAAGAATCAATAGTACATAATAACATTAAAATTAGTGGGAAAATAACAATTTCCATCACTGCCATTATTATCTAATGTCATGAAAGTTCTTGTCAATGCAGAAGTCAAGAAAAAGATACCATAGGGGCGCCTGGGTGGCACAGCGGTTAAGCGTCTGCCTTTGGCTCAGGGCATGATCCCGGCGTTACGGGATCGAGCCCCACATCAGGCTCCTCAGCTAGGAGCCTGCTTCTTCCTCTCCCACTCCCCCTGCTTGTGTTCCCTCTCTCGCTGGCTGTCTCTACCTCTGTCGAATAAAATAAAATAAAATCTTTTAAAAAAAAAAAGAAAAAGATACCATAAAATTAGATCTTAAATGATAGATGTATAATTATGAAAATATCACATTATTTTCAGGTGAAACAATTACATACTTATAAAATTTAAGAAGAGCAGCTGAAAATTATTATAGTTTAGGAGGGTATAATATCACTACTGGTTATAAAATAAACAATTAACAGTCTTTCTATATATAAGAAAAACTTCCTAGAACATAAATAGAAAAAGATACGGTTCAAAAAATTTGAAATTCACAATCAAAACAGCCAACAACAACCTTAATGAGAGATGTGGGGGCCTTAGGTAAATAAAGCTGTGATATTATAAAACATAAAATACATGGCTGAGAGACAAAGGAAAACTAGTTCAAATAGAGAAATACCATAGTCTTTTTTTTTTTTAAGATTTTATTTATTTATTTGACACAGAGAGAGAGACAGCGAGAGAGGGAACAGAAGCAGGTGGAGTGGGAGAGGGAGAAGCAGGCTTCCTGCTGAGCAGGGAGCCTGATGCAGGGCTGGATCACAGGACCCTGAGATCATGACCTGAGCCAAAGGCAGACGCTTAACGACTGAGCCACTCAGGCACCCCAAGAAATACCATAGTCTTGATTGAGAAGGCTGAATGTTCCAAATACGGTAAATCATACTCAAATAAAGGCATGTTACTTGTAATCACAATCAAAATTTCTATAGACTCTTCCTATAATTTATAAGTAAATTGAGGGCTGAAGTTGTATCATATACAATTATATGAGACTAGAACTCTACATAACAGATCATAGTTGAACAATAAATAGTTTTTAATGAATGGTTAAAATAATAAATTGATCCTTGTTGGATCTGAGGGGAAAGGTAGCAAAATGAATGAAAAATTCACCAGAATAAAGAGGAAAAAAAGCTAAGGAAATTATAAAAAAGAAGATAAGTACTATAAAAGGCAAAACACCATAGTACTTGTGCAAGAATGATAGAAGAAATAGTACTAGTTCAGATCTTAATATATAATCTTTATTATGTAAATACCTACTACATGAAAAAGGAAGCATCAAAAATCTATAGAAAATGAGTGAATAAACTATGATGGGAAATAAGTTTAAAATATCTGGGGGGGGGGGGAAGAACTTTAATTTTCTTTTTACATACCATAGCAAATGAAACCATTAAAGTCATTTGTGGAGGGGGAAAAAAGCACTTTCTTTAAAAGGACTATCAATAAAAATACTAGTAAACATATAAAAGAAATGATTTAGAGACATCATTTCATAAAAAAATTAAACCCTGTATTTAAACATTCTTAATAAAATTTGAAAATAAATTGTATGCATGGAAAATAATTTACAATAAATGTAACAAAGTAATAATATCCTTAATATGCAAAGACCCCACAAATCCATAAACAAAATGGCATAGTAATTTCAAAACATATAAAAGGCTTGAAAAGATCATTTTAAAAGTAATACAACTGGCCACTGATCATATAAAAAGTGTTTATTAGTACTCAGAGAAACAGAAATTCAAATAGTGAAGCGCTAGCTTTCACTGATCAATGTGGCACTCTTTTTTTTAGGCATAACATATAATGCTGATGAGGGGCTTCGATAAATCTTTTGGAAAATAAGGGGTTTTTTTTTGTTTTGTTTTAAAGATTTTATTTATTTATTCATGAGAGAGAGAGAGAGAGAAGGAGGCAGAGGGAGAAGGAGTCTCCCTGTGGATCAGGGAGCCTGATCTGGAACTCTATCCCAGGACCCTGGAATCATGACCTGATCTGAAGGCAGAGTCCTAACTGACTGAGCCACCCAGGTGCCCTAAAAAATAAGTTGATAGTGTATATAAAGAAGCTAAAAAAGAATTTCTTCTCTTTCCTCACTTTTTTTTTTGACTTTATTTGAGAGAGAGAGAGAGCACAAACTGGGGGGAAAGGGAGTCTGACATGCGGCTCCAATCCCAGGGCCTTGAGATCACCACACAAGCCAAAAGCAGACGCTTAGCTGACTAAGCCACACAGGCACCCCCTTTCATCACTTTTAAAAATTCCACTTCTAGGTATCTGTACTAGAGGGAAAATGTGATATTTAGGCTAAAGGATTATATAATTGAAAGAACCTAACATGTAACACAAAAACATTGTTAAATTAGGTTATATCCATAGGATAAAATATTTAAAGGTCTTTATAAATCATATTCTCAGAAATAAATAGGGGAAATTTTCATTTTAATTCATTTTTTAAAGCAGTATAACAAACCCTGGGCACATTAATTTGGTTTTTAAAATTTTAATCAAAGTTGTCTCTAAATAATGAAATGATGGCCAATTCAATTCTTTTCTTTACACTTTTCTGAATTTTGAAAACTTTCTACAATCAACTTGGAATACTTTTATGAGCCAAAAATATTATTGACTATATGCTTTAACAAATTTACTTCAACTCTACGAATCTAATCACAAAAAAAAGGTATATATATACACAAACATTTTTTTTATTCCAGGAGATTTTTCTTAGTATTATTTATGATCAAATAAATTTCTGAGCAACCTAAATGCCTAACCATAGGAAATAATGAAATTATGCTGCCTCCATATATTAGAATATTATTATAAGTAAAATTTTTGAAAAAGTAATTTGCATGAAAAAATTCTCATAAGTGAAGACTTAAAATGAAGAGGTTCATTTTTAGTCATCTATATATGAAAAAACCAAGATAAAATATATCTCTGTATGACAGACAAATTTTCATTTTATTTTTCATACATTTTCAAATTTCCAAGTTATCTATAACCAAGAATGTCTTTGTTAAAGAAAAATGAAAGACTATTACTCTTTTTGTGATTTCAGTAATGATACTACATTGGCTAAATGTCCACCAGAAAGCAGAGGCAATCCTAAGAATTTAAGCAAATTTCATAATTTTCATATCTTATCTTCACATTTTCTGTTTTACAAGTAATTTATAAAATAAGTAAGATTTAATTTCATTATGTTTATTAAGAGAAACCAAGCAAATTGTGTTAATTTGAAGTATTCAAATAATGGTTCTTTCTAACTTAAGCTTTAAAAATGTACTCTTGGTTCTCATTTCTTTTTAGGTCTTTCACTTCTGGAAATGTTAAAATAACATGATTACTAAATATACTTCCACTTCAAAGTGCCATCTAGCTACTCGGAAGGCAAAATCTGGAAAACAAATGAGAAAATGTAATCCTTACTGTTGGCAAGGAGTATTGTTCTATAAATGTAAATCATAAAATGACACAATTTGACTTTAAAAAAAAAAAAAGAGGGAGTATAACAGAGAAGGAAAATGTGTTGTGAGACACAGGAAGAACTGAGGTGTAAATCTTGATAGCATATATGCCAAATGAACCAAAGCAAACTCAATATTGCATGTGTCCAGATTAATAACATCTATCCAAAAATAATGTTAACACATTCTTTAACAAGTTTCCAAAATACTTAAAAGAACTTATAAAAGTAAATCTTTAGTTTTTTTCTAAAGACACCTTCCTCCATTAATCTTTCCTTTCCTCTATCTTTCTTGGCCTTTATCTTACTTCTAGTTTTCAGTCTCATCTCTGTCTCCAGGCCCTGCTCAACAGGTGAGATCAGAAGGACAGCCATGCACCATGACAAAACTGGTGTGAGTAAGGTCTTAACAGCAGCATCAGTTGCTCCCCTAAAATATTTTTTACCCTGAAGGCTGTTCAAAACAACAGCAAATAATATAGGCTAAAAAAATACATAATTTAATGGGGTCTTTTGGGGAGGTGGGGGTGGGGAATGAATGAGATTACTGTATTTAAAACTGCACCAGTGGGAAATAATTTCCAAATGTTTTCCATAAAATATCTTATAATTAGAGTCTCTTCCAAAAGTGCTAGGACTTTGAAGTAAAAGAAAGTCTGCTGCTGAGAACACTGTTGAATTGCGTTAACTCCCACCAGGAATCACAATGACCCAGTCAAACCTCTAGCTGCTTCTGTTCTGAATAAAGTCTCCCTTTTTTTATAAAAAGAAAAAAGTTCACTTAAAAGTTACCCAATAAAACAACTCTCTCTTGGCAGAAATTACATTTCTTAAAAGGGGGGATATTTATTATGTTCCATAATTAATCTGTGATATATCTAACCAGACAACCAAATAAGACAGAACCTAATTTCCATTGAAGAGTTGAGGAATAGGACTCTGGGAAGATGATAGTCTTTGTCCATACTCTCCATTACTTCTCTTTCCTATGTCCCTGGATGGGTCACTCAAGCTCAAAAAGAATTGATGTTTACTCTGGAGGCGAGAGAAAAACCTAGAATCACCTGGTATCTCAAGTCCTAAGAAAGAAAATACAGTTCTGGCCTGACATTTACTGGAGAAGAGTCAGAGAGTGTAGCCTCTTCTACGTTTTCCTCTCTCACCAAACGTCACAGATCCGTGGATATCCCTGAGTTAGGAGAGAAACTTCTGCTTGTTCATTTAAAAAGGCCAGATTTTACTTTTCATTGGAGAGGAATTACAGTATAGGGCTAAGTTCAATGCATTCCTGATTACACTGAAAAATACAGATCTCCCTTTATAAGCTAAATAAGCTTTTCCACTAAAAGCACTCTGGGGGTAAATCCTGCCCTATGATTTTTTAATGACGACTTTTCAAGAGATTCCAAAGCCTGAGCAGTACAGGTGTGGAAGAATCCCATACCCAATGATATGAAGAGGCAGAAAAGGATCAATAAGCCATTTAAGCGGACATAGCAGCTAAAAAGGAGCAAATTTAGATGATCAACAAGATAGTGGAGGCAAAAATAATGGAGGATGCAGGGGGGAAAATGAAGAAAAATCTATTGTGATCCCCTAAGGTTATAAAATTAGAATATGTAAAAAAGAATCTCCAGAAATAGAATAAAGGATACTTGGATTTTACAATTCAGTCAAGAAAATTATAAAGAAAATGTCACTGAAGAAAAGCAATTTAGTGTTCTAGAAAATCACATGGAGACAATGCAGAATAAAAAAGAAGTAGAAATCTTTATTAAAGGCATCGATTATAAACTTAGCATTTGTAAGTTTATAAATAATAGAATAAGAACAAACAAAAATGTAATAATAAAGAAATAACAGAAAAAAACTTTCTGAGGAGCCACTGCGTTCAGACGCCGGGAAGCGGTAGCCACCTGCACGGGGGAGCGGGCGGACTCTCAGACCAGCACCCGCGAGAGAGCAGACTGAGACCGTGAGCCGGGGAACACGTGCAACCAGAATGAGGGCCAGAGCTTCGGAGCTCGCGGGGGTGGCTGGGGGCTGCTGGCTGGCGGCTGGCAGTATTAGAAACACAAAGGAGAGAGATGCACCGACCCTGGAAGTGAGGGCTAGGACGCAGGGTATGGAGCGCACATCCGGGGATGCTGCAGGGTCGAGCAGCACCAACAGTAACAGAGTTAAAGCGGCCAGAACATAAGTGGAGAACGGTCCGTGATCCCTCTGTTCTGAGACAGAGGCTGAGATTCGGCCACTGCTGCTCTCTCAGAAGAGGCACAGCAAACCACCAGGGAAAGCCACCAGAGAACAAAAGCCTGGAAATACTGGCTCACAGTGTGCCCATCCCCATTCCCCCTCACAGGGGACACGGAGACTCTACCCAAACAGGGTTGCCTGAGTATCGGCGCGGCAGGCCCCTCCCCCAGAAGGCAGGCTGAAAAATCAAGAAGCCACATCCCTAAGGTTCCTATAAAACAAGCGCGCACTGCCTGGGTCCCGGTCAATAATTTGGGCTCTGGACAACCCCGCAACCTCTCCTCATCAGAATGACGAGAAGGAGAAATCACCCCCAGGAAAGAAAAGACAATGAGTCTGTGGCCTCTGCCACAAAACTAATGGATATGGATATAACCAAATTATCAGAAATAGAATTCAGAGTAACAATGGTCAAAATGATGTGTAGACGTGAAAAAAGTATTAACGAAAATGTTAATGAGAATATAGAATCTCTAAGGGCAGAAATGAGAGCGAATCTGGCAGAAATTAAAAATTCTATTAGCCAAATGCAGTCAAAACTAGAGGCTCTGACGGCCAGGGTGAATGAGGCAGAAGAACATATCAGCAAATTGGAGGATGGGTTAGTAGAAGAGAAAGTTAAAATAGAATCTGGACTCAAAAAAATCCACACTCAGGAATGTAGGTTACGGGAGATTACTGACTCAATGAAATGTTCCAATGTCAGAATCATCACCATTCACGAGGGGGTAGAGAAAAACAGAGGTCTAGAAGAGATATTTGAACAAATTGTAGCTGAAAAATTCCCTAATCTAGCGAGGGAAACAAACATTCGTGTCCAAGAGGCAGAGAGGACACCTCCCAAGCTCAACCATGACAAACCTACACCACGTCACGTCGTAGTGCAATTTGCAAATATTAGATCCAAGGATACAGTATTGAAAGCAGCCAGGGCAAAGAAATTTCTCACATACCAAGGCAAAGGTATCAGAATTACGTCAGACCTGTCTACACAGACCTGGAATGAGAGAAAGGGTTGGGGGGGGGGCATTTTTAAAGCTCTTTCAGAGAAAAACATGCAGCCAAGGATCCTTTATCCAGCAAGGCTGTCATTCAGAATGGATGGAGAAATAAAGACCTTCCAGAATTGCCAGTCATTGACCAATTTCGTAACCATGAACCCAGCCCTACAGGAGATATTAAGGGGGGTTCTATAAAGGTAAAAAGGCCCCAAGAGTGATACAGAACAGAAAGTCACAACCGATACAAACAAAGACTTTACTGGCAACATGGCAACTTTAAAATCATATCTCTCAATAATCAGTCTCAATGTAAATGGCCTAAATGCTCCCATAAAGCACCACAGGGTTGCAGATTGGATAAAAAGAAATGACCCATCCATTTTGAACCCAAAGATACATTCAGACTGAAAGTAAAGGGATGGAATACCATCTTTCACACCAATGGACCTCAAAAGAAAGCTGGGGTAGCAATTCACATATCAGACAGATTCGATTTTAAACTAAAGACTATAGTTAGAGACACAGAAGGGCACTATATTATTCTTAAAGGATGTATCCAACAAGTGGATATGACAATTATACATATATATGCCCCCAACAGGGGAGCAGCAAGATACACAAGCCAAATCTTAACCAGAAAAAAGAGACATATAGATAAAAATACACTAATAGTAGGAGACCTCAACACTCCACTATCAGCAATAGACAGATCACCTAAGCAAGAAATCAGCAAAGAAACAAGAGCTTTGAATGCCATACTCGATGAGTTGGACCTCATAGATATATATAGAACACTACACCCCAGAACCAAAGAATACTCATTCTATCCTAATACCCATGGAACATTCTCAAGAATAGACCATGTTCTGGGTCACAAAACAGGTCTCAACCGATACCACAAGACTGAAATTATTCCCTGCATATTCTCAGACCACAACGCTCTGAAATTGGAACTCAACCACAAGGAAAAACTTGGAAGAAACTCAAACACTTGGAAACTAAGAACCATCCTGCTCAGGAATGGCTCGATAAACCAGGAAGTGAAAAATCAATTTAAACAATTTATGGAGACCAACGAGAATGAAAACACAATGGTCCAAAACATATGGGATACTGCAAAGGCAGTCCTAAGGGGGAAATACACAGCCATCCAAGCTTCACTCAAAAGAATAGAAAAATTGAAAATGCAGTTTTTATATTCTCACCTCAAGAAGCTGGAACAGCAACAGAGGGACATGCCTAATCTATGCATGTGGAAGCAGTTGACCAAGATGAGAGCAGAAATCAATGAATTAGAACCCAGGAATACAGTAGAGCAGATCAACAGAACTAGAAGCTGGTTCTTTGAGAGAATCAATAAAATTGACAGACTGCTGGCAAGACTTATCCAAAAGAATAGAGAAAGGACCTAAATTGATAAAATTATTAATGAAAAAGGAGAGGTCACAACCAACACCAATGAAATTGGAAGGATTATTAGAAACTTTTATCAACAGCTATATGCCAATAAAATAAGCAATCTGGAAGAGATGGATGCCTTCTTGGAAACCTATAAACTACCAAGGCTGAAACAGGAAGAAATTGATTTTTTAAACAGGCCAATTAATTATGAAGAGATTGAGTCAGTGATAAACAACGTTCCAAATAACAAAATTCCAGGCCCGGATGGTTTTCCTGGGGAATTCTACCATACATTCAAAGAAGAAATAATACCTATTCTCCTAAAGCTATTTCAAAAAATAGAAACAGAAGGAAAGCTACCAAACTCATTCTATGAGGCCAATATTACCTTGATCCCCAAACCAGGCAAAGACCCCATCAAAAAGGAGAATTGCAGACCAATTTCCCTAATGAATATGGACGCCAAAATCCTCAACAAGATACTTGCTAATAGAATCCAACAGTACATTAAAAGGATTATCCATCATGACCAAGTGGGATTCATCCCTGGCATGCAACGGTGGTTCAACCTTCGCAAATCGATCAGTGTGATACATCATATCAACAAGAAAAGACTCAGGAACCATATGATCCTCTCAATTGATGCAGAAAAAGCATTTGACAAAATACAGTATCCTTTCCTGATTAAAACCCTTCAGAGTGTAGGAATAGAGGGGACATTCCTCAATCTCATAAAAGCCATCTATGAAAAGCCTACAGCAAATATTATTCTCAATGGGGAAAAGCTCGAAGCCTTTCCCTTAAGATCAGGAACACGACAAGGATGCCCACTCTCGCCACTATTATTCAACATAGTACTAGAAGTCCTTGCAACAGCAATCAGATGACAAAAAGGGATAAAAGCTATCCAAATCGGCAAAGAAGAAGTCAAACTGTCTCTCTTTGCAGATGACATGATACTCTATATGGAAAACCCAAAAGAATCCACTCCCAAACTATTAGAAGTTATAGAGCAATTCAGTAGTGTGGTGGGATACAAAATCAATGCTCAGAAATCAGTTGCATTTCTATACACGAATAATGAGACCGAAGAAAGAGAAATTAGGGAATCCATCCCATTTATGATAGCACCGAAAACCATACGTTACCTTGGAATTAACTTAACCAGAGACGTAGAGGACCTATATTCTAGAAACTATAAATCACTCTTGAAAGACATTGAGGAAGACACAAAAAGATGGAAAAATATTCCATGCTCATGGATCGGAAGAATTAACATAGTTAAAATGTCCATGCTACCCAGAGCAATCTACACTTTCAATGCTATCCCGATCAAAATACCGATGACATTTTTCAAAGAACTGGAACAAATAGTCCTTAAATTGTATGGAACCAGAAAAGGCCCCGAATCTCCAAGGAACTGTTGAAAAGGAAAAACAAAGCTGGGGGTATCACAATGCCGGATTTCGAGCTGTACTACAAAGCTGTGATCAAAAAGACAGCATGGTACTGGCACAAAAACGGACACATAGAGCAATGGAACAGGATAGAGAACCCAGAAATGGACCCTCGGCTCTTTGGGCAACTAATCTTTGATAAAGCAGGACAAAACATCTGGTGGAAAAAAGACAATCTCTTCAATAAATGGTGCTGGGAAAATTGGACAGCTACATGCAAAAGAATGAAACTTGAGGTGCCTGGGTGGCACAGCGGTTAAGCGTCTGCCTTCGGCTCAGGGCGTGATCCCGGCATTCTAGGATCGAGCCCCACATCAGGCTCCTCTGCTATGAGCCTGCTTCTTCTTCTCCCATTCCCCGTGCATGTGTTCCCTCTCTCGCTGGCTGTCTCTCTCTCTGTCAAATAAATAAATAAAATCTTAAAAAAAAAATAAAGAATGAAACTTGACCACTCTCTCACACCATACACAAAAATAAACTCCAAATGGATGAAAGACCTCGATGTGAGACAGGAATCCATCAAAATCCTAGAGGAGAACATAGGCAGCAACCTCTATGACATTGGCCAAAGCAACCTTTTTCATGACACATCTCCAAAGGCAAGAGAAACAAAAGATAAAATGAACTTGTGGGACTTCATCAAGATAAAAAGCTTCTGCACAGCCAAGGAAACAGTCAAAAAAACCAAGGGGCAGCCCACAGAATGGGAGAATATATTTGCAAATGATGCTACAGATAAAAGACTGGTATCCAAGATCTACAAAGACCTTCTCAAACTCAATACATGAGAAACAAATAAATCATAAAATGGGCAGAAGATATGAACAGACACTTTTCCAATGAAGACATACAAATGGCTAACAGACACATGAAAAAATGTTCAAAATCATTAGCCATCAGGGAAATTCAAATCAAAACCACACTAAGATACCACCTTACGCCAGTTAGAATGGCAAAAATTGACAAGGCAAGAAACAACAATTGCTGGAGAGGATGTGGAGAAAGGGGATCCCTCCTACATTGTTGGTGGGAATGCAAGTTGGTACAGCCACTCTGGAAAACAGTGTGGAGGTCCCTTAAAAAGTTAAAAATTGAGCTACCCTATGACCCAGCCATTGCATTACTGGGCATTTACCCCAAAGATACAGATGTAGTGAAGAGAGGGGCCATATGCACCCCAATGTTCATAGCAGCAGTGTCCACAATAGCCAAAGTGTGGAAGGAACCGAGATGCCCTTCAACAGATGACTGGATTAAGAAGTTGTGGTCCATATATACAATGGAATATTACTCAGCTATCAGAAAGAACGAGTTCTCAACATTTGCTGCAACATGGACGGCACTGGAGGACATAATGCTAAGTGAAATAAGTCAAGCAGAGAAAGACAATTATCATATGATTTCTCTCATCTATGGAACATAAGAATTAGGAGATTGGTAGGGGAAGAAAGGGATAAAGAAAGGGGGGGTAATCAGAAGGGGGAATGAAGCATAAGAGACTATGGACTCTGAGAAACAAACTGAGGGTTTCAGAGGGGAATGGGGTGGGGGAATGGGATAGGCTGATGATGGGTATTAAGGAGGGCACGTATGGCCTCGTACACTGGGTATTATACGCAACTAATGAATCATTGAACTTTACATCAGAAACCAGGGATGTACTGTATGGTGACTAACATAATATAATAAAAAAACATTAAATTTAAAAAAAAAGGTAGGTTTGAGACAGCTGGGTGGGTCAGTGGGTTAAGTGTCTGCCAGGTCATGACCCCAGGGTCCGGGATCGAGTCCCACATCAGGCTTCCTGCTCAGCAGGGATTCTGCTTCTCCCTCTGTCTGCCATTTCTTTCTCTCTCTCTCTCTCTCTGACAATAAATAAATAAATCCTTAAAAAAAATAAAAGAAAAGAAAAAGTTAGGCTTAAGTAAGTTTTTACATGTGTTAGTTAAGATAGCACTAACCATCCTACCAATAAACTTTAGCAGTTCAGTGACTAACACAATAGAAACCTATTTCTTGCTCACAAACAGTCTAAAATGAATGTTCCTGGTGAGTAGTGCCCCCTTTTACTCTTAAGTGTCCCAAGCTGGGACAATAAATTACATGCATGCCCATGATTAAGGAGCCCAGACTCAAGGATCCTAAGGATGGCTTCCAAGCTCCCCGAGTTCATCTGGGTCAAACCCAGGTAGGGGAGGAACCTGCCTGGTCAGGCACAGGAGCAGGTATAGGCCAGAAAAAAAAAAAAGAAAAAAGAAAAAACTTTCCTTCTCTAAAGTTATGTTCAGATTAAAAGAGTTTACTAGTTCCCAAGGGTTATTTTAAAAATGACACATATTAAATAAGTAAATAAATAAATAAATAAATAAATAAATAAATAAATAACACCTATTTAAAGGTAACCTGGTGAAATTTTGGACTCTAAGATTAAACAAAAAATTTTACCATTTTGTAGAAGAAATAAAACGAAACATGTTATTGACAAAGAAAAAAAGAACGAGATTAGCTTCTATTTTAATTCTATATATGTTATAAACCTCACAATACATGTTATAATCTCTGCTTTAAACAGTTAATTATATCTTGAGGAGAATAAAAAATAGACAATTGTCTTTTACATTTACCCACACTGTTGTTTGGGAGCTTTTCATCTTTTGGTGGATCAAATTTCCATTTGATACCATTTTGTCTTCTGCCTAAAAAACTTCCTTTAATCTCTCTTATGGTAGAGGTGTTGACAATGAATTTTCTTTGTATTTGTTTGTGTGAAAAGTTCTAATTTCATTTCTGAAAGATATGTTCACTGAGAATAGAAATCTAGGTTAACAGCCTTTTCTTTTAGTGCTTTAAAGATGTTGTTTTATCATCATCACTTGATACTCATCAAATATCAATCTTGTCCCATAGTTTGCTGCAAGAAGTCTGGTTTCATTCTTATCTTTGTACCCCTGTGAGTCATGTGCCCTTTTTCTTCTGGTTGCTTTTAGGCTTTTTCTTTTCATGACTGGTTTTCTGTAGTTTTATTTTATTTTATAGATTTATTTACTTATTTTAGAGAGAAAAAGAGAGAGAGAGAAAGAGAGAGTGGGGGAGGGGCAGAAGGAGAAGGAGCGAGAGAATCTCAAGCAGAAACTCCCCACTGAGCATGGAGCCTGATGCAGGGGCTCAACCTCCAACCATGAGATTATGACTGAGCTGAAATCAAGAGCTGGAACCTCAACCGACTGAGCCACCCAGACACCCCTTCGGTAATTTTATTTTAATACACCTTCGTGTGATTTTCTTTAAGTTTACTCTACTAATGGTTTGTTGGGCTTCTTGTATCTGTGTGTTTACAGTTTTCATCAAATTTTGAAAAATTCACACATTATTTTTCTCTACTAATTTTTCTATCCCTCAACCCCTTTCTTAGACATCAAGTACATGTATCTTAGCTGCTGGAGGTTGTCCCACAGCTCACTGATGCTCTGGTCATGTTTTTGCCAATCCTTTTTTTTTTTTCCTGTGTGCTTTATTTTAGTTTCTATTGCTATATCTTTAAGTTTTGATCTTTTCTGCTTCATTCTTACTTAATATTGATTCCATCCAGTGTACTTTTCGACTCAGCTGTCATATTTGTTATCTCTAGAAGTTCCAATTGAGTCTTTTTTCTCCTCATCATGCTCATGAATACCCTTTACATGCTTAAGCATATTTATAGCATTACTATAGCATAATAATAGCTATATTAATGCCCATGGTTGGTAAGTCCATCAACTCCATCATTTCTCCATCTGACTGATTCTTTTTTTTTCTCTGATTTATGGCTTCTTTGCATGCAAGTAATTTTTTTCTATTCAACAAACGTGAATTTTACATTGTCATGCCTTGGATTTTGTTACATTCCTTTTTACTGACACATAATTTACTTGCAGATCACTTTGATTATTTCAAGTCTTTCTTTCAGACTTTGTTGGGATGGTTCCAGAACAATCTTAATTCTAAGTCTGCTTTATCACCATTATTAAAGTGAGACTCTCCTGAGTACTCTATTCAGTGCCCTGTATCTTAGAAGTTAGATCTTTCCTTCTGGTTAGTAGGAATACAAAATATTTCCAACTCTGTGTGAGCTCCTGGAATCAAGAGAACCACTTTCTTTTTCTTTCTCCACATCCTTGAATGTGCAGATCAGTATTCAACCAGAACTGATGGAACCCTTCTGCAGGCATTCAGGTCTCACTTCATGCAACTGCCACCTCCACAGTACACTATCCTACAAATCCTGGCAACCTTGACCTACCTGAAATCTAAACTCTGTCTTCTCAACTCATGGAGAACATTGAGCTCTGTTTAGTTTTCCTCTCCCTGCTACTGTCCATAAAATGCCTCCAGACAGAAAGCAGGAAGTTGTTGCAGCTCATTTGTTCTCTTCCTCAGGGATCACAGACCTGTGCCGCCTAACAGCCAACAACTGAAAACAGCTGTTTTATATATTGTGCCCATTACTCTAGTTCTGTACTGTGGGAAGGTAATTTCCAGAACAATTAATCCCTCTTGGCGAAACAATGATTATTTCTTAGGAACAATATAAAATATGTAATGGTTCAATGTACAAAAAAAATCTTACCCAGTTATCTTGGGCCAGTTATTTAGTCCAAATTTCTCATCAACAACTCCTCCAAGGATGAATTAAGGGCATCCTACTCCCATATTACTAGTGTGTATATCATTTGCACTACTGTGAGTTGTGAAAACTAAGCTACTTCCTTCATGCCATTAGTGTATGGTCCAGTATGACACACAGTAAGTGGTGAATAAATGTTTCCTGGATAAATAGAATTGCAATGTATACAAATCTGGAATCACTATGTTTAGTATGGGGAAAAAGAGTTTCAGCAGCTATCATAAGCTGCCCATTATATTTCTTTTATATAAAATTCACACACAATAAGGGAAATATAATATCCCCAGTGGATAAATGGATAAAAACAGAAACACACATACCACACAAAAAATACAATTGTTAAACATATGTTTCAACATATGTTGAAATATGTCTAAGGTTGATAGTAGTCAAAGAAATAGAAATTAAAATAATCAAATACCATTTAATCCTTATTACTTTCCTCCCAAATTTTAATAAATATATATGTGTTGAATTATATATGTATATATATACATAAACATACAGACATATACTGGTGAGATTATGGTAATAATAACATATACAAAATCTGGTCGTGGCAGTGGAATTTAGTAAAATACTTCTTAGAAAGCTAAGATTTGAACCAGTTCTTTCTGTCTATGAAGCTTTTTAAAAACACATATACTACACTATTGTGATAGCTAATTTTGTGTATTAACAGCCATGGTGCCCAGCTGTTTGGTCAAAGAGAGCCTAGATGTTGCTGTGAAGGGGTGCTGTTGTTGTTGTTGTTGTTGTTGTTGTTGTTGTTGTTGTTTTAGATGTGATTAACTTGAATCAGTAGACTTTGAGTAAAGCAGATGACTCTCCATAACATGTGTGAGCCACAACCAATCAGTTGAAGGCCTTCAGAAAAAAGACTGAGTTCTCCAAAAGGAAAGAATTCTGTCTCCAGATTATTTTCAGACTCATACTGCAACATCAACTCTTGACAGAATTTATGGGCTGTGTGTGACACACACATTCTATTGGTTCTGTTTCTCTGGAGAACCCTGATGAATACACTTAATGAAAATTCATCCTAAAAAAACATACAAAAGAAGGTGAAACTTATACACGTGTGTTTCAATTTTGACTCACCACTTACCTTAATCAAGTTTCTTAAGTTCTTAGTTTGTCACTTCAAAATAAGAATAATAATATCTCTCTTATAGGGTTGCCACAAGATTTAATGAGATAAGATTATTTAAAGTACAAAGTATAGTTCCCTAAATATAGCAAGCACTCAACAATGGATAGGTATTACTACTGCATAAATTATATCTTTATAATCATAGTAGATATAAATATTGCTAAATATAAACATTGATATACATCAATAAAGAAACAAAGACAAGCAAAGAAAAAGCAACTAATGTCTAGTAAGAAGCTATGATGCCCTGGGCATTTTTTGTAACTCCTTAAATTTTAAAAGCTCTGTAAGGGGGACGTATTAATGTCACTTTACAGACAATGAAACTGGGCACTGAAAAGCTAAATAATTTGACCTATGCCATACAATAAATAAATGACAAAATGAGATTTAGTAAAAGTATGTTTGATTTAAAAATTCAGAGTTCTTTTAACTATATCATACTTGCCTCTCTAGAAAGGTATTTCTTCCAATTCAAATATTATTGATGATAATTACTAAAACTACAACATGTAAAACCCATAAAATGTTAGATAAAAAAGCATGACATAAAATTGCATGATTATTATGAATGAACCTATATAAAATGAGTGCAAATGGAAAGTGACATAAATACAACAAAAAGTGAGAACACAAAAAGACTTTTAAATTTGAAGAAGAGTACAACTGAAATTTTTGTGAATTTACAAATTCTTAATACTGAAATAATTTGTGATTTTCCCCCTTTCATTAAATAAAACATACCTAAAAACTGAAAGTTACTTATTTGGACTCCAAATAAGTTCACTTTATTTATTTATTTTTTGTTATTACATTTTTAAATTTGATTTCTTCTGTTATAACTATTCTTTTTAATTAAAATTCAATTAATTAACATATAACATATTACTACTTTCAGAGGTAGAGTTCAGTATTCATCAGTCTTATATAACACCCAGTGCTAATTACATCATGTGCCCACCTTAATGTCCATCACCCAGTTACCCTATCCCCATTCCTTCCTCCCCTACAGCAACCCTTAGTTTGTTTCCTATGGTTATGAGTCTCTTAGGCACTTGGAAGGCTCAGCTGGTTAAGTATCTGCCTTCAGCTCAAGTCATGATCCCTGGGTCCGAGGATCAAGCCCCACATTGGGCTCCCTGCTTAGTGGAGAGTCTGCTTCTGCCTCTGCCCTCCCCCTGCTTGTGCTCGCGATCTCCTTCAAATAAATAAATATTTTTTAAAAGAGTCTCTTATGGTTTGTCTCCCTCTCTGATTTCCTCTGGCTTTATTTTTCCCTTCCTTCCCCTATGATTCTCTGTTTTGTTTCTTAAATTATACATATTAGTAAAATCATATAATTGCCTTTCTCTGGCTGACTTATTATTTCACTGAGCATAATACCCTCTAGTTCCATCCACATCATGCAAATGGCAATATTTTATTTCTTTGATGACCGAATAGTATTCCAGGGCATGTATATGTGTGTGTGTATATATATATATATATATATATACATATATCCCCATTATCCATTCATTTATCAATGGACATCTGGATTCTTTCCATAGTTTGGCTACTGTGGACATTGCTGCTATAAACGTTGGGGTGTAGGTACCCCTTCGAATCACTACATTTGTATCTTTGGGGTAAATACCCATTAGTGCAATTGCTGGGTGATAGGGTAGTTCTATTTCCAACCTTTTGAAGAACCTCCATATTGTTTTCCAGAGTGGCTGCACCAGCTTGCATTCCCACCAACAGTGTAAGAGGGTTCCCCTTTCTCCACATCCTCACTAACATCTGTTGTTTCCTGAGTGTTTAGTTGTAGCCATTCTGACTGGTGTGAGGTGGTATCTCATTGTGGTTTTGGTTTGTATTTCCCTGATGTTGAGTGATGTGGACCATTTTTTCATGTGTTTATGGCCATCTGTATATCTTCCTTGGAGAAATGTCTGTTCATGTCTTCTATCCATTTCTTGATTGGATTATTTGCTCTTTGGGTGTTGAGTTTCATACATTCTTTATAAATTTTGGATACTAGCCCTTTATCAGTTAAGACATTTGTAAATATCTTCTCCCATTCTGTTGGTTTTCTTTTGGTTTTGTTGACTGTTTCCTTTGTTGTGAAGAAGAATTTTATCTTGATGAAGTCCTAATAGTTCATTTTTGCCTTGTTTCCCTTACCTTTGGAGACATGTCTAGCAGGAAGTTGCTGTGGCCAAGGTCAACAGGGTTGCTGCCTGTTTTGTCCTCTAGGATTTTGATGGATCCCTGTCTCACATTTAGGTCTTTTGTCCATTCTGAGTCTTTTTTTGTGTATGGTTTAAGAAAATGGTCCAGTTTCATTCTTCTGCATGTGGCTGTCCAATTTTCCCAACATTATTTGTTGAAGAGACTGTCTTTTCTCCATTGGATATTCTTTCATGCTTTGTCAAAGATAGTTGACCACAGAGTTGAGGATCCATTTCTGGGTTCTCTATTCTGTTCCATTGGTCTGTGTGTCTGTTTTTGTGCCAGTGCCCTACTGTCTTGATTATTACAGCCTTGTAATAGAGCTTGAAGGCCAGAAATGTGATGCCACCAGCCTTGGTTTTCTTTTTGAACATTCAGGGTCTTTTCTGGTTCCATACAAATTTTAGGATTATTTGTTCCAGCTCTGAGAAAAATGTCAATGATATTTTGATAGGGATTGCATTGAATGTATAGATTGTTCTGGGTAGCACAGACATTTTAACAATATTTCTTTATCCAATCCATGAACATGGAATCTTTTTCCATTTCTTTGTGTCTTCCTTGATTTCTTTCATGAGTGTGCTACAGGTTTCAGACTACAGATCCTTTGCCTCTTTGGTTATGTTTATTCCTAGGTATCTTATGGTTTTTGGTGCCATTGTAAATAGGATCAACTCCTTAATTTCTCTTTTTCTGTCCCATTGTTAGTGTATAGAAATGCAACTGATTTCTGTGCCTTTATTTTATATCCTGCAACATTTCTGTATGAGTTCTAGCAATTTTGGGGAGGAGTCGTTTGCATTTTCCACATAGAATATCATGTCATCTGCAAAGATTGACAGTTTGACTTCTTCTTTGCCAGTTTAGGTGCCATTTATTTCTTTTTATTGTCTGACTGCTGAGGCTAGGACTTTTAGTACTATGTTGGATGGCAGTGGTAAGAGTGGACATCCATGCCATGTTCCTGACCTTAAGAAAAAAGTTCCCAGTTTTTCCCCATTGAGAATGATATTCACTGTGGGCTTTACATAGATGGCTTTTATAATATTGAGGTATGTTCCCTCTATCCTTGCACTGTGAAGAGTTTTAATCAAGAAAGGATGCTGTACTTTGTCGAATGCTTTTTCTGCATTTATTGAGAGGATCATAGGGTTCTTGTCCTTTCTTTTATTAATGTAGTGTATCACATTGATTGATTTGTGGATGTTGAACCACCCCTGTGGTCCAGGAATAAATCCCACTTGGTCATGGTGGAGAATTCTTTCATGTACTGTTGGATCCTATTGGCTACTATCTTGGTGAGAATTTTGGCATCCATGTTCTTAGGGATATTGGTCTCATAATATCCTTTTTGGTGGGGTCTTTGCCTGGTTTTTGGAACAAGGTAATGCTGTCCTCATAGAAAGAGTTTGGACGTTTTCCTCCCATTTATATTTTTTGAAACAGCTTCTGAAGAATAGGTATTAATTCTTCTTCAAATGTTTGGTAGAATTCCCCTGGGAAGCCATCCATCCCTGGACTCTTGTTTGTTGGGAGATTTTTGCTTACTGCTTCAATTTCCTTGCTGGTCATGGGTCTGTTAGGGTTTTCTATTTCTTCCTGTTTCCGTTTTGATAGTTTATACATCTGTAGGAATGCATCCATTTCTTCCAGACTGCCTAATTTGTTGGCATATAGATGTTCTTAATATGCTCTTATAATTGTATTTCTTCAGTGTTGGTTGTGCTCTCTCCTCTTTCATTCATGATTTTATTTATTTGGGTCCTTTCTCTTTTCTTTTTGATAAGTCTGACCAGAGGTTTATCAATCTCATTAATTCCTTCAAAGAACCAGCTCCTGGGGCGCCTGGGTGGCACAGCGGTTAAGCGTCTGCCTTTGGCTCAGGGAGTGATCCCGGCGTTATGGGATCGAGCCCCGCATCAGGCTCCTCTGCTATGAGCCTGCTTCTTCTTCTCCCACTCCGCCTGCTTGTGTTCCCTCTCTCGCTGGCTGTCTCTATCTCTGTCGAATAAATAAATAAAATCTTAAAAAAACACACACACACACACAAAGAACCAGCTCCTGGTTTCGTTGATCTGTTCTACTGTTCTTTTGGTTTCTATTTCATTGATTGCTGCTCTAATTTTTATTAATTCTCTTCTCCTGCTGAGTTTAGGCCTTATTTGCTGTTCTTTCTCCAGCTTCTTAGGTGTAAGGTTAGGTTGTTTATTTGAGACATTTCTTGTTTCTTGAGAAAGGCTTGTATTGCTATATACTTCCCTCTTAGGACTGCCTTTGCTGTATCCCAAAGGTTTTGAACAGTTGTGTTTTCTTTTTCATTTGATTCCATGAATTTTTTAAATTCTTCTTTAATTTCTTGGTTGACCCATTCATTCTTTAGTAAAACACTCTTTAACCTCCCTGTATTTGAGTACTTTCCAATTTCCTCTTGTGATTGAGCTCAAGTTTCAAAGCATTGTGGTCTGAAAATATGCAGGGAATGATCCCAATCTTTGGTACCAGTTGAAACCTGACTTGTGACCCAGTATGTGATCTATTTCGAAGAATGTTACATGGCACTCAAGAAGAATGTGTTGCTTTAGGATGGAATGGTCTGATTATATCTGTGAAGTCTATCTGATTCAGTGTGTCATTCAAACACACTTGTTTCTGTGTTGCTCTTCTGCTTAGATGATCTGTCCATTGCAGTGAGGGGTGTGTTGAAGTCCCTTTTTATTACTATATCATTATCAATTTATTTATTTAATTTTGTTATTAACTGGTTTATATAATTGGCGGCTCCCATGATAGGGGCATAAGTATTTACAGTTGTTAGATCTTCTTGTTGGATTGACCCATTAATTATAATAGTGTCCTTCTTCATCTCTTTTCACAGTCTTTGGTTTAAAATATAATTTGTCTGATATAAGGATTGCTACCCCAGCTTTCTTTTGATGTTGATTAGCATGATAAATGGTTTTCCACCCCTTCTCTTTAAAAAAATCTGGAGGTGTCTTTGGTTCTAAAATGAGTCTCTTGCAGATAGCATATCAGTGGGTCTTTTTTTATCCATTCGGATACCCTGTTTCTTTTGATTGGGGCACTTAGCCCATTTACATTCAGAGTAACTATTGAAAGATATGAATTTAGTGTCATTGTATTACTGGTAAAGACATTGTTTTTGTATATTGTCTGTTCTTTCTGGTTTATGTTAGTTTGGGGCTCTATCTTCAGTTACTGGATCCCCTTTAATATTTCTTGCAGAGCTGGTTTAGTGATCACAAATTCTCTTAGTTTCTGTTTGTCCTGGAAGCTCTTTATCTCTCTTTCTATTCTGAATAACAGCCTTGCTGGATAAAGTATTCTTGTCTGCATATTTTTCTCATTTAGCACCCTGAATATATCATGTCAGTTCTTTCTGGCCTGCCAAGTCTCTATGGATGCCAGTCTATGCCAGTCAAATATTTTCACCCTTGTAGATTAAGCACCTCTTATCCCCAAACTGTTTTCAGGATTTTCTCTTTGTCTCTGAAATTTGCAAGCTTCATTATTATATGTTGAGGTGTTCACCTATTTTTATTGTTTTTGAGGGGGTTTCTCTGTGCCTCCTGGATTTTAATGCCTGTTTCCTTCCCCAGATTAGGAAAGTTCTCCACTATAATCTCCTCAGATATACCTTCTGCCCCTCTCCCCTGTCTTTTTTCTTCTTCTGGGACCCCAATTATTCTGTTTCACTTTATGGTATCACTTAGCCCTCGAATTCTCCTCTCTTGATTCGGGAGTTGTTTATCCCTTTTTTCTCAGCTCTTTTATTCTCCATCATCTTGTCTTCTATATCACTAATTCTCTCTTCTGCCTCATTTATCCTAACAGAGCCTCCATCTTTAATTACATCTCATTAATAGCATTTTTTATTTTGACTTGGTTAGATTTTAGTTCTTTTATTTCTCCAGAAAGGGGTTCTTGAGTGTCTACTATGCTTTTTTTTCAAGCCCAGGTAGTATCTTTACAATAGTTATTCTGAACTCTATTTCTAACATCTTACTTATATCCATACTGATTAGGGCCCTACAGTCAGTACTGCCTCTTTTTCTCTTTTTTGAGGTGTTTTTCCATCTTGTCATTCTTTTCAGAGAATAGATGAATGAGAGAACAAAATAGCAACAACCCAGATAAATATACACTAAACATATCAGAAGAGACCCAAAACCAAAAATAAATAAATATACACTAAACATATCAGAAGAGACCCAAAACCAAAAATAAAATTTAAAAAAGAAAGACTATAATCAAACAGGTGAACAGAACAGAGGAATACACTAGATCCTGGGTGTGTTTTGGTCTGTTTGTCAGAAAACTATGTCCCAAAATTATAAAGAAGGAAAAACTTATTATTTATACAAAAATAAAATTAAATACAATGAAAGGATAGACTGTAACTGTAAAAATGATTATAGAAAGAAAGAAAGAAAGAAAGAAAGAAAGAAAGAAAGAAAGGAAGGAAGGAAGGAGAGAGGAAGGAAGGAAGAGAAAGAAAGAGGACAGGACGGAAAGGAAAGGAAAGGAGAGGAGGGGAGGGGAGGGGAGGGGAGGGGAGGAGAGGAGAGGAGAGGAGAGGAGAGGAGAGGAGGAAGAGAAAGAAAGAAAGAAAGAAAGAAAGAAAGAAAGAAAGAAAGAAAGAAAGAAAGAAAGAAAGAAAGAAAGAATCAGACAGGTGAACAGAACAGAGCAATACACTAGATTCTGGGTGTATTTTGGTCTGTTAGAAGAAACTATGTTCCAAAATTGGAAAGAAAAATTTACATATATACAAAACTAAAATTAAACACATTGAAAAGATAGAACATAACTGCAAAGATAAAAATTTAAAAAGACTTTAAGAGAAAAGAGAGAGGGATGCCTGGGTGGTTCAGTCAGTTAAGAGTCTGCCTTCAGCTCAGGTCATGATCCCAGGGTCCTGGGATGAAGTCCTGTATCAGGCTCCTTGCTCAGTGGGGAAGCTGCTTCTCCCTCAGCCTGCTATTCCCCCAGCTTGTGCTTTCTCTCTCTCTGACAAATAAATAAATAAAATTTCTTTTTAAAAAGAGAGAGAGAAAAAAAATCAGACAGGTAAACAGAACAGAGCAATACACTAGATTCTGGGTGTGTTTTGGTCTGTTTGTTAGAAGAAACTATATCCCAAAATTGTAAAAGGAAAGAAAGAAAGAAAGAAAGAAAGAAAGAAAGAAAGAAAGAAAGAAAGAAAGAAAGAAAGAAAGAAAGAAAGAAAGAAAGAAAGAAATATATATATATTTATATATATAAATATATATATATTTAAATACAATGAAAGGATAATGTAATTGTAAAAATGTAAATTAAAAAGTTTATAAAAAGAGTTGATAAAATAAGAAATTGGTTGAAAAGGAAAAAGAAAAAAATTGAAATTGAAAGATTAAAGAATCATGAGAAAAAAAAACATGAATTCTATATACTATTTTCCCCTAGCACTAGAGTTTTGCAGTTCTGTGTGATTGGTAAACTTGGTCTTGGCAGGATGTTCTTGCTGATCTTCTGGAGGAGGGGCCTGTCACACTGATTCTCAGGTTTCTTTGCCTGGGCAGCATTGCACTGCCCTTGCCAGCGGCCTGGGCTCCTGTAAGCGCTCCAGATTGCTCTATGTCTTTTGTTCCCTAAAGGCTTTCCACATGGCTTCAGAGGATGAGAACGAAAATGGCAGCCTCCTGATCTCTAGCCCTGGAGCTGAAAGTTTGCGGCCCCCACTCTTCAATGAGTCCTCACAGAATAGCAATCAATCACTCTTGTCTCCCTGGTTTCTGTCCGCACTCTGTGTTCATCCAGACTGTGATGAGCATTTTTATCTCAGGCATGTAAGCCCATTTTGAGTCTCCAAACTTTGCAGATTCCTGTGGTACACACCTGCGCCCCTCCTCCCGGGGGGTGGGAGGTCTCACTGTGGTTTGGGGTTTATGGCAACACTGAGCTGAAAGCCCACTCCTGGGCTCACTGATTGCAGCCAGCTTTCCCGCTCCAATGCTTGGGAACTCTGCCACATTCAGGCACCCCCATTCTTTCTCTGACCCCGGGGATCCTCATACCACACCTGTCCTACCTAGGATTCAGCCCCACTTCATCACCTGAGCGCATTTCATACAGGGATATCCCTCACTGGAGCAGACTTCTAAAAGTTCCGATTTTGTGCTCCACTGCTCTATCACTTTCCGGTAGCTGGCTTATGGAGCCTCCCTCCCCACGCAGTTTATCTTCGCATATATCACCTCAGATTCACATCTCTGCACCTCCTACCTTGCAGAAAGTGGTCGCCTTTCTATTTGTAGAATTGCAGCAATTCTTTTCTTAGATCTCCGGTTGAGTTCACAGGTATTCAGACTGATTTGATAGCTATCTAGCTGAATTCCTAGGACCAGACAAAACTAAGATCTCCTCCTCCTCCATCTTCCCGTCTCTGAAGCTAAGTGCACTTTTTAAAAAAATAAGTTATTTACAGAGAAATTAAAATAAATTCTACCATGAAAATAAACTCTATACTACATCACTCATTTACTCATTCATTTGTTTCATTTATTTAGACAATAAATACTGATTAAGGTACTGCTTTGACTACAGGTAATATAAATCAATAAATAATACAGAGGCTTCACTTAATTTTAATGTAGTTTATATTCTAGTTGTGAGGAGAAAAGGATGACAACTGACAAATAAACCAGCAAATAAATAAGAAATATCAGATAATTAAAAGTTCATACAGAGAACTGAAACTCAAAATGACTGCACGGCTTCTTTAGATTGTATTATTCGGATGCAACTCTGTAAGAGCTTCTCTAAGAAGCTTTTTTTAAGATGAAACCAACCTAACAATTAGAGTCAGCCATGTGGAGATTAAGAACCAGACAGAAAGACACATAAAGCAAAGGAGAAATCAGGACTAAGCTTTGTGTGTTGTAGGCAGAATTCTAAGATGGCCCCCAAGATTTCTACCTCCTGGTTAATATATCCTGTATAATCCCCTCCCCTCAGGTATCGGCCCAATCTGTGAGTGAGATGAGATATAACTCCTATGATTATGTTATATGGCAAAAATGATTTTGTAGATGTAATTAGGCTCTCTAATCAGGAAACTCTGAGTTAAGCAAAAGGGACACTATTTTAGTTGGGCCAAACCTAATTAAGTTAGTGCCTGCGGCTATTCCTCAAATCAGAAGGATTTACCTGCTTTGAAAAACCAAGCTTCCACGTTGTGAAAATGTCATGTGGCTAGAATCTGAGACCAGCCTCTAGACGTTGAGAGCAACTCAAGTCTAATAGACCATAAGAAAACAAAGACCTCAGTCCTACAGCCCTAAAGAAATGGATTCAAACAACAATAACACATGAGCTTGGAAAAGAACAGCTGAGTTTCAGATGAGACTACAGTCCTGCTAATGTTTTGACTGCAGCCTTGTGAGATCATGAACAGCAGACTCAGTTAAGCCATGCCTAATCTCCTGACCCACAGAAACTGTGAAGTAACAAATGGAAGGTGACTCTTTAATTGTGAATTCAGCTACACTTTAAAAGATCTCTGTAGATTCAAAAAGATATGCCACTTAAAAGTAAGTTTCATTAATTTCATGATTTATGAATGAATGGATATGTGGTTCATTGTTCATACATATTAAAATTACTTAGAAAACTCAAATTTCATAAAGAAGATCCCCATAAAGTGGCATGAAGTGATTTCCAGGGTATATTGTTAAGTGAAAAAAAAGCTTCATGTCTACTCAACTTTAAGATTAACTATAAACCTAGAGTAATGAAGACAGTGTGGTACTGGTGAAAGAATAGACAAATAAATTAGTGGAACAGAATAGAGAGCTCAGAAATAGAACTACACAAATGTAGTCAACAGATCTTTGACAAGAGGGCAAAGGCAATTCAATGGACAAAGGATAGTCCTTCAACAAATGGTGCTAAAACATCTGGACATACGCATGCAAAAAAAAAAAAAGAATTTAGACACAAGCCTTACACCTTTTATGAACTAACTCAAATGGATTATAAATCTACATGTAAAATATAAAACTATAAAACTTCTAGAAGATAACAGGAGAAAGTCTAGGTAACCGTGTACTTAGTGATGACATTTTAGATACAATGCCAAAAGCATGATCCATTAAAGGAAAAAAATTGATACACTGGACTTCAGGAAAACTAAAAACTCCTGCTCTGAGAAAAATGCTCTTAAAAGAATGAAAAGACAGATACAGACTGGGAGAAAATCTCTGTAAAATGTATTTGATAAAGACTGGTATCCAAAATATACAAAAAAACTTTTACAATGTAACAATAAGAGAACGAATAACTTATTTTTTTAAACAGGCAAAAGATCTGAACAGATACTTCACCAAAGAAGATATACAGATAGCAAATAAGTATGTGAAAAGATACTAACATCATATGTCTTCCGAGAATTGCAAATTATAACAATAATGACATACACCTAACACATCTAGTACAATGGCCTAACCCCAGAAAATTGATAACACCAAATGTTGTTAAGAATATAGAGCAACAGGAACTCTCATTGCTAGTGGGATTGCAAAATGGTGCAGCCAGTTTGGAAGTTTCTTAGTTTCTAACCATAGTCTCACCATACAATCCAGCAGTCATACTCATTGGCATTTACCCAAATGAACTGAAGACATATCCACATAAAAACTTACACAAGACAGTTTAAAGAAGTTTTAGTCATGATTGCTAAAACATTGAAAGGATCAAGATGCCCTTGAGATAGAGGGAGGAGTTAAGATGGCGGAGGAGTAAGGTGCCCCTTTTTCAGCCGGTCCCCTGAGTCGAGCTGGATAGGTACCAGACCAGCCTGAACATCCACGGAATCAGCCTGAGACACAGGAAGATACATCTGGATCTCTACAAATGAACATCTCCAGCGCTGAGTATTGAGGTACGAAGCGGGGAGCTGTGAAACCACGCACAGGTATCAGAAGATAAATGGAAGGGGGAGGGAGCTGCCGCGTTCAGGCACTGGGAAGCGGTAGCCACCTATCAGGGGAGTGGGCAGACTCCGCAGAGAGAGCAGACTGAGACTGTGAGCCGGGGACACGCGCGCCCAGACTGAAACGGAGCTCCGGTGCGCTCACTGGAACCAGACTGAGACCGGGAGCTCCGGGAGCGCGCTGGGGCAGCTGGCGGTGTTAGAAACACAAAGGACTGAGATGCGACGGCCCTAGAAATGAGGGCTGGGACGCCAGGTGTGGGGCGCACATCCCGGGACACTGCAGGGTTGAGCAGCACCAACAGAAACAGAGTTACAATGGCCAGAACATCAGTGGAGAACGGTCCGCAATTCCTCTGTTCTGAGACAGAGGCTGAGATTCGGCCACTGCTGCTCTGACTGTCAGAAGAGACACAGCAAACCACCAGGGAGAGCCGCCAGAGAACAAAAGCCTGGAAACACCGGCTCACAGGGTGCCCATCCCCATCCCCCTCTCAGGAGACACGGAGACCCTACCCAAACAGGGTTGCCTGAGAATCGGCGCGGCAGGCCCCTCCCCCAGAAGGCAGGCCGAAAAATCAAGAAGCCCACATCCCTAAGATCCCTATAAAACAAGCGCGCACTGCCTGGGTCCTGGTCAATAATTTGGGCTCTGGACAAGCCCGCAACCTCTCCTCATCAGAATGACGAGAAGGAGAAATCGCCCCCAGCAAAGAAAAGACAATGAGTCTGTGGCCTCTGCCACAGAACTAATGGATATGGATGTAACCAAATTAACAGAAATGGAATTCAGAGTAACAATGACCAAGATGATGTGTAGACTGAAAAAAGTGTTAATGAAAATGTTAATGAGAATATAGAATCTCAAAGGGCAGAAATGAGAGCGAATCTGGCAGAAATTAAAAATTCTATAAGACAATGCAGTCAAAACTAGAGGCTCTGACGGCCAGGGTAAATGAGGCAGAGGAACATATTAGTGAATTGGAGGATGGGTTAGTAGAAGAAAAAGCGAAAATAGAAGCTGGACTTAAAAAAATCCACACCCACGAATGTAGGTTACGGGAAATTACTGACTCAATGAAACGATCCAACGTCAGAATCATCAGCATCCCCAAGGGGGTGGAGAAAAACAGAGGTCTAGAAGAGATATTTGAACAAATTGTAGCTGAAAAATTCCCTAATCTAGCAAGGGAAACAAACATTCGTGTCCAAGAGGCAGAGAGGACACCTCCCAAACTCAACCATGACAAACCTACGCCATGTCACGTCATAGTGCTATTCGCAAATATTAGATCCAAGGATACAGTATTGAAAGCGGCCAGGGCAAAGAAATTTCTCACGTACCAAGGCAAAGGTATCAGAATTACGTCAGACCTGTCTACACAGACCTGGAATGAGAGAAAGGGTTGGGGGGGGCATTTTTAAAGCTCTTTCAGAGAAAAACATGCAGCCAAGGATCCTTTATCCAGCAAGGCTGTCATTCAGAATGGATGGAGAAATAAAGACCTTCCAGAATCGCCAGTCATTGACCAATTTCATAACCACAAACCAGCCCTACAGGAGATATTAAGGGGGGGTTCTATAAAGGTAAAAAGGCCCCAAGAGTGATACAGAACAGAAAGTCACAACCAATACAAACAAAGACTTTACTGGCAACATGGCATCATTAAAATCATATCTCTCAGTATTCAGTCTCAATGTGAATGGCTTAAATGCTCCCATAAACGCCACAGGGTTGCAGATTGGATAAAAAGAAATGACCCATCCATTTGCTGTCTACAAGAGACTCATTTTGAACCCAAAGATACATTCAGACTGAAAGTAAAGGGATGGAATAGCATCTTTCAAGCCAATGGACCTCAAAAGAAAGCTGGGGTAGCAATTCTCATATCAGACAGATTCTATTTTAAACTAAAGACTATAGTTAGAGACACAGAAGGGCACTATATTATTCTTAAAGGATGTATCCAACAAGTGGATATGATAATTATACATATATATGCCCCGAACAGGGGAGCAGCAAGATACACAAGCCAAATCTTAACCAGAATAAAGAGACATATAGATAAAAATACATTAATAGTAGGGAACCTCAACACCCCACTATCAGAAATAGAAAGAACACCCTTGCAAAAACTAAGCAAAGAATAAAAGGCTTGGAATGCCATACTCGACGAGTTGGACCTCATAGATATATATAGAATACTACACCCCAGAACCAAAGAATACTCATTCTATTCTAATGCCCATGGAACATTCTCAAGAATAGACCATGTTCTGGGTCACAAACAGGTCTCAACCGATACCACAAGACTGAAATTATTCCCTGCATATTCTCAGACCACAATGCTCTGAAATTGGAACTCAACCACAAGGAAAAATTTGGAGGAAACTCAAACACTTAGAGACTAAGAACCATCCTGCTCAGGAATGACTCAATAAACCGGGAAATGAAAAATCAATTTAAACAATTTATGGAGACCAACGAGAATGAAAACACAATGGTCCAAAACCTATGGGATACTGCAAAGGCAGTCCTAAGGGGAAATACATAGCCATCCAAGCCTCACTCAAAAGAATAGAAAAATCTAAAATGCAGTTTTTATATTCACACCTCAAGAAGCTGGAACAGCAACAGAGGGACAGGCCTAATCCCCACACGAGGAAGCAGTTGACCAAGATTAGAGCAGAAATCAATGAATTAGAAACCAGAAGTACATTAGAGCATATCAACAGGACAAGAAGATGGTTCTTTGAGAGAATCAATAAAATTGACAAACCACTGGCAAGACTTATCCAAAAGAATAGAGAAAGGACCCAAATTAATAAAATTATGAATGAAAAAGGAGAGGTCATGACCAACACCAATGAAATTGGAAGGATTATTAGAAACTTTTATCAACAGCTATATGCCAATAAAATAAGCAATCTGGAAGAGATGGACGCCTTCTTGGAAACCTATAAACTACCAAGACTGAAACAGGAAGAAATTGATTTTTTAAACAGGCCAATTAATTATGAAGAGATTGAGTCAGTGATAAACAACTTTCCAAATAACAAAACTCCAGGCCCGGATGGTTCTCCTAGGGAATTCTACCAAACATTCAAAGAAGAAATAATACCTATTCTCCTAAAGCTATTTCAAAAAATAGAAACAGAAGGAAAGCTACCAAACTCATTCTATGAGGCCAATATTACCTTGATCCCCAAACCAGGCAAAGACCCCATCAAAAAGGAGAATTGCAGACCAATTTCCCTAATGAATATGGACGCCAAAATCCTCAACAAGATACTTGCTAATAGAATCCAACAGTACATTAAAAGGATTATCCATCATGACCAAGTGGGATTCATCCCTGGCATGCAACGGTGGTTCAACCTTCGCAAATCGATCAGTGTGATACATCATATCAACAAGAAAAGACTCAGGAACCATATGATCCTCTCAATTGATGCAGAAAAAGCATTTGACAAAATACAGCATCCTTTCCTGATTAAAACCCTTCAGAGTGTAGGAATAGAGGGGACATTCCTCAATCTCATAAAAGCCATCTATGAAAAGCCTACAGCAAATATTATTCTCAATGGGGAAAAGCTCGAAGCCTTTCCCTTAAGATCAGGAACACGACAAGGATGCCCACTCTCGCCACTATTATTCAACATAGTACTAGAAGTCCTTGCAACAGCAATCAGATGACAAAAAGGGATAAAAGCTATCCAAATCGGCAAAGAAGAAGTCAAACTGTCTCTCTTTGCAGATGACATGATACTCTATATGGAAAACCCAAAAGAATCCACTCCCAAACTATTAGAAGTTATAGAGCAATTCAGTAGTGTGGTGGGATACAAAATCAATGCTCAGAAATCAGTTGCATTACTATACATGAATAATGAGACTGAAGAAAGAGAAATTAGGGAATCCATCCCATTTATGATAGCACCGAAAACCATACGTTACCTTGGAATTAACCAGAGATGTAGAGGACCTATATTCTAGAAACTATAAATCACTCTTGAAAGACATTGAGGAAGACACAAAAAGATGGAAAAATATTCCATGCTCATGGATCGGAAGAATTAACATAGTTAAAATGTCCATGCTACCCAGAGCAATCTACACTTTCAATGCTATCCCGATCAAAATACCGATGACATTTTTCAAAGAACTGGAACAAATAGTCCTTAAATTGTATGGAACCAGAAAAGGCCCCGAATCTCCAAGGAACTGTTGAAAAGGAAAAACAAAGCTGGGGGTATCACAATGCCGGATTTCGAGCTATACTACAAAGCTGTGATCACAAAGACACATGGTACTGGCCCAAAAACAGACACATAGAGCAATGGAACAGGATAGAGAACCCAGAAATGGACCCTTGGCTCTTTGGGCAACTAATCTTTGATAAAGCAGGACAAAACATCTGGTGGAAAAAAGACAATCTCTTCAATAAATGGTGCTGGGAAAATTGGACAGCTACATGCAAAAGAATGAAACTTGACCACTCTCTCACACCATACACAAAAATAAACTCCAAATAGATGAAGGACCTTGATGTGAGACAGGAATCCATCAAAATCCTAGAGAAGAACATAGGCAGCAACCTCTACGACATTGGCCAAAGCAACCTTTTTCATGACACATCTCCAAAGGCAAGAGAAACAAAAGATAAAATGAACTTGTGGGACTTCATCAAGATAAAAAGCTTCTGCACAGCCAAGGAAACAGTCAAAAAAACTAAGAGGCAGCCCATGGAATGGGAGAATATATTTGCAAATGATACTGCAGATAAAAGACTGGTATCCAATATCTAGAAAGAACTTCTCAAACTCAGTACACAGAAACAAATAATCAAATCAAAAAATAGGCAGAAGATATGAACAGACACTTTTCCAATGAAGACATGCAAATGGCTAACAGACACATGAAAAAATGTTCAAAATCATTAGCCATCAGGGAAATTCAAATCAAAATCACACTAAGATACCACCTTACACCATTTAGAATGGCAAAAATTGACAAGGCTAGAAACAACAATTGCTGGAGAGGATGTGGAGAAAGGGGATCCCTCCTACATTGTTGGTGGGAATGCAGGTTGGTACAGCCACTCTGGGAAACAGTGTGGAGGTCCCTTAAAAAGTTAAAAATTGAGCTACCCTATGACCCAGCCATTGCACTACTGGGTATTTACCCCAAAGATACAGATGTAGTGAAGAGAAGGGCCATATGCACCCCAATGTTCATACAGCAGTGTCCACAATAGCCAAAGCGTGGAAGGAACCGAGATGCCCTTCAACAGATGACTGGATTAAGAAGTTGTGGTCCATATATACAATGGAATATTACTCAGCTATCAGAAAGAACGAGTTCTCAACATTTGCTGCAACATGGATGGCACTGGAGGACATAATGCTAAGTGAAATAAGTCAAGCAGAGAAAGACAATTATCATATGATTTCTCTCATCTATGGAACATAAGAATTAGGAAGATCGGTAGGGGAACAAAGGGATAAAGAAAGGGGGGGGGTAATCAGAAGGGGGAATGAAGCATAAGAGACTATGGACTCTGAGAAACAAACTGAGGGCCTCAGAGGTGAGGAGGGTGGGGGAATGGGATAGACCGGTGATGGGTAGTAAGGAGGGCACATATTGCATTGTGCACTGGGTGTTATACGCAACTAATGAATCATCGAACTTTACATCGGAAACCGGGGATGTACTGTATGGTGACTAACATAATATAAAAAAAAAAAAAACAGTAAAAAAAAAAGGTGTCCTTGAATAGCTGAATGAATAAATAAACGGTGGTACATCCATACAATGGAATATTTTACAGTACTAAAAAGAAAGGAGCTATCAAGACATGAAAATACATGAAGGAAACTTAAATGCATGTTGTTAAGTGAAGGAAGCCACTCTGAAAAGGCCATGTAATCATATTTTATGATTCTAACCAAATGAGACTCTGAAAGAGGCAGAACTACAGAGATTCACTGGCTGCCAGGTGTTAGAGGTGGAGGGATGAATAAGTGAAGCTGAGGAGATTTTTACAGCAATGAAACTCTTCTGTATGACGCGTAGTGGTGGATTCATTATGTTATGCATTTGTCAAAAACCACATACAACACAAAGAATGAACCCTAATGTAAACAATGGGCATTGGTTAATGATATCATTATTACTTCACTGATTTTAATAAATATACCATACTAATTTAAGATGTTATTAATAGGGAAAATGGGGAAGGAGGGGATATAAGGGAATTTGCTATACTTACTGCTAAATTTTTCTGTAAACCTAAGATTGCTCTAAAAAATAAATTTTAAACATTGTGTGTCAACTATACTCAAAGTTAAAAAAAAAGAATGAAAATATATCACTATCTTATACCATACACAAAAATTAACTCAAAATGGATTACAGTCTTGAATGTAAGATCTGAAACCATAAAACTTTTTACAAGTAAACATAGGTGGTAAACTCCTTGATAATGGTCTTGGTGAGATTTTTTTGGATCTGACTCCAAAAGCAAAGGAAACAAAAGCAAAAATAAACAGGGGGACTACATTAAACTAAAAAGCTTCTGCAAAGCAAAGGAAACCATCAACAAAATGAAAGTGCAACCTACTAAATAGGAGAAAATACTTGCAAATCATGTATCAAATAAAGGGCTACTATCTAAAATATACAAAGAATTCATAAAACTCAATAGCAAAATAAACCAAAAAATCTGATTAAAAAATGGGCAGAGGATCTGAGTAGACATTTTTTCCAAAGAAGACGTACAGATGGCCAACAGGCACATGAAAAGATCACTAACATCAGTATCACAAATCATCATGTAAATGCTAATTAAAACCATAATAAAGTATCGCCTCACACCTGGTAAAATGGCTATTATCAAAAAGCAAGAAATAAAAAGTGCTGGCAAATATATGGAGAGAAGGGAACGCTGTGCTCTGTTGGTGGGAATATGAATTGGTATAGCCACTATGGAAAGCAGAATGAAGGTTCCTCAATAGAACTACCATATGATCCAGCAATTCTACTTCCGAGTATTGATCTGAGGAAATCAAAAATACTAATTCAAAAAGATATATGAACAAGTATTGGCAAGGACGTGGAGAAAAAGGAACCCTCCATGCACTGTTAGTAGGAATACAAACTGGTGCATCCATTGTGGAAAACAGTATGGAGGTTCCACAAAAAATTAAAAATAGGACTCTCATATGATCCAATAATTACACTACTGGGTACTTACCCAAAGAATACAAAAACACTAATATGAAAAGCTATATATGCCCCGATGTTTATTGCAGCATTATTTACAATAGACAAACTATGGAAGCAATCCAAGTGACCATCAATAGATGAATGGATAAAGAAGTTTTATATAGTTTATAACAAATTTTTAAACGCAATACCATTTCCACCCTCAGGACAAAAATAACTGCAAAGAAATCTTGAATTTTACTTGTTAGATCTGATGGTGTTGGTGGTATTAGTGTAGTAATTCTAAGTGTGTGTGTATGTGTGTGTGTGTGTGTGTGTGTGTACACATAAGTGCATGTGCATGTGTTAGAACTGAGTGAATGGGCAGTTATACTGATGCTGTTGGGAACCAGAATTCTCACTATGAGAGAAAGGAAATACAAATATAGATCCAATGATGAGGAGGAAGAACTTTCTAGAATTAGATTAGAATTTGAGTTATGAATATGAACTCATGATTAAAATACATATATATATATATAGATATGCTTTCTGGCTCTCTCACTGAAAGGGCATAGAGCAATAACACCCTATAGCTAGTAATATGTATACTTAGGGCCAGGTTTTAGCTTCTTAAATTTCTGAATATTACTTTCCACAAAAAGGATAATAATAATCTCCTTAGACAAAAGGATGATTTCAGGGCTGAGAGAGCAGACATTCAAGGAGACTTTGAAACATTTTGCTATTCCGTAAAGGAGGTGCTCAAAACTGATAGAGGTATGTCAAAGGATATAGAAGCCAGCTCCAGGAGGCTCTCACTGGCCAAAATTAGGGACAATCTGAACATCAAAATGAATAATTACAGGAACTGATTATATTACACTAATTCAGAAGAGAGTCCATTAGTCCAAATAAACAAAGGAGGGAGAAGAGATAGCCAAAGAATAATGAATATAAATATAAATAATAGTAATAAATAGAAACAAAAATACAAAATGGCAAGTTTATATTACCATTTATAAAATTTTCCCATTTTATAATTGATACAGGTAACAATCCATGAATGCTAAAACCACTGGGGGGGGTAGGATACTCATACAATTTCTCAAAGAATTGCCCCACAGATTAGTTCTTTATAACTTAGGGCTTATATGTATTTTACAATGAAGAAATGCAGCAGATACAGAGTTAAGCAAGTGATCAGCCTCAACATTGTCATGAGACTAGCCACCTGAAGGGATGCTTTGAGGACACATTAACCGACGTAGAATTCTTGCCAAAACCCTGTCTAACTTCTAAGGTACCATTTAAATGTGCTCACTTCTTTCCCTCAGCGCTGGGATTTTCTAGTCCATGCCATCAGCTCCTTGCATCTGGATAACTGCAGCACCTTCCCAATTACCCTGCTTGTCTTTAGTCTCCCCATTCTGTTCCAGCCTGTACACTGCAGCCAGAGTACTTTTTCTAAAATACAAATGTGATCATCTTTTATAACTGACAGTAGCTTCCAATGACTTCAAACTACGCCTCAATTTTTTATCATGGGTTCACAAGGCCTTTCATGCCACTATTTATCTCTCCAATTCGTTTCTCATCACTTCCTCAGTCCCTACCCTTGTGTAAGTTCCCTCTTATGTATTTAAGTCCCCATTTTGATAAACCAAACCTCCTCCCGCCTTAGGTGGGACATGCTCTTCCCTTCTTGGAAAAATTTTTTCCTCTTTTTGCATGTTTGATGGTTACTCATTCATTCTCAATGTTTCAGCTAAATATGACTACTCTGGAATGTGACAAATGATTGTCTATTTTTTGCTTTAAGGCCTTATGATGGTTTCCCACTACTCAATCAGTCTCCAAATACACATTCTCTGCCCAGAGGTAATTTATCAGATTATGCTAGACTATCTTATATAGTTTATCTTTTTTCCTACTGCCTTTGTTCTTTTTACTATCTCAAACAGACTTGCTTATCCCTCAAAATTTATTCATGCATCCATTTGTTCATTCATTCAAATTCATTCAACAACACAGGCAATGTGTTCATGATTCTCCCAAGTTTCATCCCATACTTGGAAAGGCATCGATGCTCCTCTTTCACCATGGCCACACACATGCATGCACACACATAGACGACACATACACAACACATATACACAATCTTCAAAGTCTACTCCTTCCATAAATTCTTCTCTAACAGAAGACACATAACCATCTTTCCCATGTGTGCTGTTCTAAAGCTGCAGCACCGATGAATCTACCTCTCAAACAACATTCTTTTGATAAATACTTTGATTACTGATTTAATTCATGTATTCATCCAGTTTTGCTCATCTTTGTCTCTTCAGTGTTGCCTTTCTTACACTATAAAATCCTAGAGAGTAAAAATTATGCCTTTTCATCCCCTGAGTCCTTAGCCTAGCAATCGAGAAGGCTTTCAGTAATACTTGATGAGGATAATACTGCAGCATTATGCACAGTAGATGCAGAATAATGTTGACTGGCAGAACAAAAATAATATCCTTGAAAAATTTTGAAGGATGGGGCCTTCTTGTACTGCAGTTTTAAGTATCCTACAACTTCTAGTCAAATCCTTTTACTTGCTAAAAGATGTAAATTTTAAATAATTGGTAGGACTTGCTCAAGATTTTACACTTTGGGGGAGAGTGTATCTTCATCAATGCAAGTAAATGAAACAGAACAGTAAAATAAAAGAATTTTGATAAAGTTATTGCATTTTAATTTCAACAAACAGGTGCCAGCACTGATAAATGGAACCTGAAGATTTAATTCAGTGAAATCTTCTCCTCCAAGCATATTTAAAATAAGCCGTATGCATTTTCCTGCATATGATTATTATAACCCCGAAAGCATCTTTTAAATATGGATTATAAATCCAGCTGCCTTAAAATGAAACTAAAGCAGATTTCCACCCCCCAAGTCTTTAGTAAATAAGAAATTGGTGTAATAGAATTATTTTGAGCTTAGAGGGTTAAACCTTCTGACAAAATAACTCATGTTTAATTTTTTAATATATTATGAGTTTACAAGTTTTATAGAATATAATATTTTAAATGTTAAAATATTTAATGACGCTTGACTCCTTTAATGTTCTGTTGTATTGTCCCTCCTCCAAAAGGGACATTTCATGAAAGGAGGCGCCCCCCCATTAGGTAGGGCATGCTCAACAAAGTGCTTGGAATGAACTTAGGGAATTCAAAAGCCCTGATACCCCTTGTATTTCTGGGATATTGGCATTCTAATTGCCAGGATCCACAGTTCCTAATCAGAAACTAACTTCAGAGTATGCTAGAAAATTTATTTTCTGACATTCAGTAAAACTGTCCTTGACAGTCTCACATCATTGGCTTTGAAGCAGAAAGGGTTTTTGCTTAATGACTACAGAGCAGTCTTCCATTCCGTATCTGCTGAACAGGTGCTTATCTCTTACTTGCAATATCTTATAAGGAATGCAAGAAGCCTACAGACTCTGCTATTCTGAATATCTCCTAAAAAGTTGAGCTTTGGTGGGCACGGAAAGTCCCAAGAAATAATGTTGCAGTTTAACTTTGTTATCAGGACCTAGTTTGTCAAGCTGGGAAATAGGGATCCTAACCCTGCTCCTGATTCACTTTGCTTATTCCATTTTTAGAATTTGTCAGTTACACACCCACTTCCAGATACCAAGGGAGACACTTTGGGGTTGCAAGTGACAGAAATCTAATTTGAACTGGCTTAATCATAAACTCAAACTTATTATCTCTTAGGATCCAGGGAAGGATTAAACAATAAAATGCTAATGAGCCTCAATAAAAATGAAATGACAAGATATGCTCCTGTTTTTTTTTTTTTTTTGCAGGTTAGATTCATTCTTTTATACACCTTCCTTTTCCACAAGGTGAGAAACATAACCAACAAACATAAGTTCTATATCTGAAAGTTTCTTCAGGTATCAGAAAGAAACACTAACTCTCTCTCAATTCCAGTTCTAAAATTTCTGAAAATAGAAATATACTATCATTGAGAAGTATAAGGTGACCAACTGTTCCAGTTTACTTAGAACTAAGGAGTTTCTTAAATGCAGAATTTTCAATGATAAAACCTGAATAGTCCAGGGCAAACCGTTATGGTTGGTAATCCTAGCTCATGTATGGAGGTTGATATTTGTTTATAAGGGAGTGGGAGGCAGGGTAGTGAGCAGTTCCTGTGACTGTACAGACAAGGTCATAGACGTCCACTAATCTAATAATTTACTGATGAACTGTGATAGATTACAAAGTAGCCACAGCTCTCTGGAGCTACTTTCATCAAGAAGTGGAGTCTATTTCTCTACCCCTTGAGTGTGGGTTCACACTGGGACATGTTCTGACCAAAAGCTGTGGTGAAAGAAAGATTGTATTAGTTCTAAGCCTAGGCCTCTTGAAGGATTTGACACACCCTCACTCTCTCAAGACCTAAGACCACAATATGAGCCGTCCCTGGCTAGCCTGCTGGAGGGCACAAGACCGTATTAAGAGTGACCCTAGGCGTTCCAACTCAGCTGAAGCCATCATTAATTCGGCATCCTCAGCTGACACACCAGTTGGCTTCAGTTACATAAATGAAGCTAGCAAAGATCAGCTGTGCTACCCCACGACAGGAGAACTAACCAGCTGATCCTAGCCAAAATAGACAAATTGCAGGTGTTCAGCTTAAAAATGGTTGCTGTATTAAGCTGCTAAATTTAGGATGGTATGTTGCACAACAAAAACTAATAGACACTTTGACCTATAAGATTACAGTTGACCATTTGTAATAGTAAATGTAACATGTCTAATGTGTTCAGAGTACTTAGAATCTTTTAAAAGGAAACTGAACTAGCTTTCATTATCTTCTCAAATGCTTCTGTATTTAGACAGGTATCCACCATGTGTATGGGTATCTCCCTTTACACTTCAGATTCCCCAAAACACACAATCTTGTTTCATGCCTCATGTCTTCACATATGCTATTCTCACCCCACCCTCCTTATTCACATGTCATAATCCTCTTCTTCATTTAAACTCAGTTCAGTCACCACTTCTGTGAAGTCATCCTGAACCCCACTCTCTTCCTCTGGGAGATTCCCTATTTAGTATTCTATTCCCAGGATATGTTTCTATATGTATCACATAATCCTGTCTTATAATAATTTCTTTACAAATGTGTCTCCTCACCATCCCATAAGGTCCATGAAACCAAATCTTGTATTCCCAGTAACTAACAAAGCCTGGCATAGTGTGAGTGCATCATGGAAGTTCGATAAACTGAATAAGAAACCTAAAATAAGAATATTTTTGTAATTTGGTTTGGATATAAGGCATTATGTACTATTATTTCTGTGATCAGTCTGCAAATAATAGCCATCACATGTGGCATATTTTTGCAGCCAACCCTTGTACAACATGGGTTTGAACTGTGCAGGTCCACTTATTTGCAGATTTTTTCCGATAGACAGTAGAGTACTGTAAATGTATTTTGTCTTCCTTACGATGTTCTTAATATTTTCCTTTTTCTAGCTTAATTTATTATACGAATATAGTATATAATACATATAACGTACAAAATATGTGTTAATCAACTGTTTATGCCATCAGTAGGGCTTCTGGTGAACAATAAGCTATTATAGTTAACTTTTTGGAGAGTCAAAAAGTTATACGTGGATTTTCAACTGTGTGTCTGGGGGGGTGGCGGTCCATGCCTCTCAGTTCTGTGTTCAACTGTATTAAGTTGAACTGTATTAACATTTAAATTATAAAAGATAGTGGATGAAGAAGAATATTATGATTGCTAAAATCAGTAACACAATTTCTTTAAAGAAGTTAATTTCAAGCTTGACTTTGCTGTAAGCCCAAAGTTTATAACTTGTTCCTAAATAGAAGTTAAATAATATCAAAATAGAAGTGTAAATAAGAACAGAAAATATGAACATAACTGGCCCAATTCTCTGACAGGTGGGTTGGAGGCTGGGGTGCATAAAACAGTAAGGAAAGTCCTCTATGGGCTAACGTGGGAGGGATAATTTGGCTTCTTCTCTCCACAGGCAGATGGAGGCATTTTTCCTCTGCATAGTTTCTGAGAATGCAATGAGGATGGATGATTGGGATGTTCATGTGGAAAAAGCATAGTATTTGGCTTAGGTTACAAAATAGAATGAGA